>NC_056745.1:1358368335-1358563335 GCF_019279795.1 Protopterus annectens
GGGTGACACCCTTTTGAGGCCCACTAAATTTAAAAACATGCAGAAATTCCAAAAAACAAAAGACACACATATGAGGAAGGGGAGCAACTCGCCAGACAAATGGAGAATGTGCACGCCAGAACAGATTGTACAGTAAGATAGGTGCCATGCAGTGTAAGGAGTCAGTAAATATCACCTGCAAATACACAACATACACCCATGTAAGTGAAGCTCTGCAACAAAGCAAAACCCAACCAATGGATACCTCTGAGGCAAAATTACATGAGAATTCCACAAACCTACACACCACAGACCATGTAGACTCCACACACAAGGCTCTTGCAAACACTAAAGCCTTACCCCAAACCCCAAACACCTACATTACACAGATAGGCTAACAGCACTGTATCTCTACCCAGTTCCATACAGACTCTGCTGAGGTGACCCCTATCTAGCATACAAAGCAATCCAGACTCTGCCATGATGGGACTGTTGCACATGTGGAATTCAAGGCCCACTCTATCAACCTGTAGGTGCAGCATCAACCTGGGCTGTGCTATCAGTATGGCTTGTTGGTGTGACAGATACATGTACCACACACTCCCCCATCTGTAGAATACACTCCCTGTCAACAGCAAGCCAAGTTCCTCAATATCCCTAGTGATGTGTTTCCTGTATAACTGCACTGGAAACACAAAATACAGTCCTGTGATCCCACCTGTGTCCCTGATGGAAAGGGGCTCAGTGTGCTGACATGTTGTAACATGGGCTGCACTCTCATCTGCATGGGTTATAAGGGCTTCAGGACCAATACCCTACTAACATCATAGCAACCTATCAACCTATACACAACTGTCTGTCAGTGGTTCACCACATTACTCTCTACTGCTTTGTCACTGACATACCTGGAAGTCACAGTGCTATGTGGAATATACGACACATATAATGAACATTTATGCACAGTAGAATGCACTCTACCCACACCCATACCTCCCAAACTCTGACAGCAAGACATCTGGACAAGGTCATAAATAAAAGTGGGACAAAGGCACAATGATAGGCATGTATTGTAAATATTGCCCTTACATACTGAGAAAGGTGGTAGGATAAGGGGTTTTGCATTAGCAGGAATTGTCTGAAGGTTATGAAGTCAAAACACTAATGTCTGTCATTATTTTTTAATGTCAGCCTTCAATTATATGCAACTAACTTGCCATAAAAACAAACGTTTATGTAGACTGTATGAAACTTCTAGACAAACATCTGGACAATCTGCGAAAAAATGTACAGTTGAGAGGTATGGCTAGACCAGGATATGACTTTTCAGGTAAGAAGAATACCACACAAGCAGGAAATCCCCAGCCAGTACATCACCAAGTTGCTGGACTGTTTACACAGCTTCATTAGTCAACCGGCTGTAGCCACACCTCTCGACTCTCCTTTTTAGGCAAGAATGTATATAGTTGGGCTCATAACATTGGTCTGTGCATCATACATCTTGTATTCCTCTGGTAAAGCACCGTGATGATCTGAGGATGTCTGCCACTAGATAATGACACAATATATTGTAGTGTCAGATTTCAGATATGTCAGAAAATGTCTGCTAAAACAATCCCAGTACCTCTAGGAAAGCCTTGTTTACTTTTGAGAGGTATGGCTGCACCACTCCCGACCCCAGACTGGAGTACATCTATCTCTGGAATGGAGTCCCACTCTCAATATAGAAGGTCACACTAGGCATGTTCCTATACTTAAAGAATCACAGGCCATGTTGGAATCCATATTGGACTATATAACTGTATTGTGCATATATGTCTTTGCATACAGACAGCTATGTACACCTTAACTGTCCCTATACACACCTATCAAACAGGATTACCCTCAGCTAGCTGTAGGTGGTCCATATGTGATTTATCTGGATCTGTTGCATGTGATGCACAGCCATATATATGGGCAACAAATAACAATATGTCAAGCATACACACACATAGATGTGGGAAAGAGAGAGAGAGAGACAGACAGCGATAGAGAAAGCAACACAGGGGGACACACACAGAATGAATCACACACACGGATACCCTGAATGACATAAAGTGATGTCCTGCTGCAGATGGTGGCATACTGGTCATAACCAGTCGCACATGCCAGCTTGAAGGCGAACTTCATTGTGTAATAATACTGAGTTGAGGGTTATAAAATTACATCACCTGCCTGTGTGTGTGTGTGTGTGTGTGTGTGTGTGTGTGTGTGTGTGTGTGTGTGTGTGTGTGTGTGTGTGTGTGTGTGTGTGTGTGTGTGTGTGTGTGTGTGTGTGTGTGTGTGTGTGTGTGTGGGGGGGGTGTTTGTGTCTGTAGTTCTAAGTACTAGGAGGCTGTTCCCACTCAGTACACTTCCCATTGCCCTACTTCACAAGATCTGCTGCTGTCATTCACATTAGAAGCACCATTGGACACCTGCCAGACCTATAAGCTCTGTAGCATGTGCAATAACTGTGAAACACTATAGTACAAATAACTAGATAGGAAGGGGTTCTAATTTCAGTCGTGGCAAATGTGAGTGTGTGTGTGTTTGTAGGTGAAACAGTTTTAGGCCATTCCTACACAGTACACTTTCCAGTGACCCATTTTAGCAGTCCTGCTGATGTCATTCCCCTTAAAAGTACCTGTGAACAGCCTTAGCCTTATAAGATTTGCGGCACGTGCAATAATTATGTAACAGTATAAAATAAATAACTAGATAGGCAGGGGTTCCATTCCCAGTTCTGGCAAGTGTGTGTGTGTGTGTGTGTGTGTGTGTGTGTGTGTGTGTGTGTGTGTGTGTGTGTGTGTGTGTGTGTGTGTGTAAGTGTGCATGTTTATAGGCTGAAGTATCTTGAGGACTTCCCCAACCACACTTCCTAGTGCCCTACTTTAGCAGTCCTGCTGTCAGTCAACTTAGAAGTACCTTTGTGCACTTGTCATCCCTGTAAGCTCTGTAGCATGTGTGATAACTGTGTAACACTATAGTACAAATAACTAGATAGGCTGGGGTTCTAGTCCCAGTTTTGGTAAATGTGTGAGTGTGTATGTTTGTAGGCTGAAGTATTTTGAGGACTTTCCCATCCAGTACACATCCCAGTGCCTAACTTTAGCAGTCCTGCTGATGTCATTCACCTTAAAAGCACCTTTGGGCACTTGTCAGCCCTATAAGCCCTGTAGCTCATGAGATAACTGCTTAACACTATAGTACAAATAACTAGACATGCAGGGGTTCATGTGTGTGTGTGTGTGTGTGTGTGTGTGTGTGTGTGTGTGTGTGTGTGTGTGTGTGTGTGTGTGTGTGTGTGTGTGTGTGTGTGTGTGTGTGTGTGTGTGTGTGTGTGTGTGTGTGTAAAACTGTGTGTAAGTCTGTATGTTTGCATGATTAAGTATTTTGAGGACTTTCCCACTCAATGCCCTACTTTAGCAGTCCTGCTGATGTCATTCATCTTAGAAGTACCTTTGTGCACTTGTCAGCCCTATAAGCTGTGTAGCACATGTGATAACTGCATAACACTATAGTACAAATAACTAGATAGGCAGGGGTTTGATTCTTATTTCTGGCAAGTGTATGTGTGTAAGTGTATAAGTTTATAAGCTGAAGTATTTTGAGGACTTTCCCACCCAGTACACATCCCAGGGCCTAACTTTAGCAGTCCTGCTGATGTCATTCACTTTAAAAGCACCTTTGGACACTTGACAGCCCTGTAACTTCTGTAGCTCATGCGATAACTGAGTAACACTATAGTACAGATAACTAGATAACCAATAGTTCTATTCCCAGTTCTGACAAATGTGTGTGTGTATAAGTGTGTGTGTAACTGTGTGCAAGTCTGTATGTTTGCAGGATGGAATATTTTGAGGACTTTCCCACCCACTGCCCTAATTTAGCAGTCCTGCTGATGTCATTCACCTTAGAAGTACCTTTGTGCTTTTGCCAGCCCTGTAAGCTCTGTACCATGTGTGATAACTTCATAACGCTATAATACAAATAACTAGATAGGCAGGGGTTCTATTTTCAGTGTTGGCAAATGTGTGTATGTACAAGAGTTTGTAAGTGCATATGTTTGTAGGACAGAATATTTTGAGGACTTTCCCACCCACAACACTTCCCAGTGCCATACTTTGGCAGTCCTGCTGATGTCATTGCCCTTAGAAGTACCTTTGTACAGCACTCAGCCCTATAAGCTCTGTGGCGCATGTAATAACTAAGTAACAGTATATTACCGATAATTAGATAGGCATGGGTTCTACACTCAGTTGTGCCAAATGTGTGTGTGTGAAAATGTTTGTAAGTGTGTATGTTTGTAGGGTAATGTATTTTTATGCCCTACCCACCCAGTACATTTCCCATTGCCATACTTTACAAGGGCTCTTGATGTAATCACCTTATACATACCTTGTGACACTGTTAAATCCTATAAGCTCTGTGGTGCATGTGATAACTGTGTAACACTGTAGTATACATAACTAGATAGGTAGGGGTTCTTAATTCAATACCGGCAACAGTGATACTGTGTGAGTGTGTGTGTGTGTGTGTGTGTGTGTGTGTGTGTGTGTGTGTGTGTGTGTGTGTGTGTGTGTGTGAGACTCACATCATCCCTGTGTGCTTGGGTGAGAATCATATCCTCTGGAGGTGTGGATTATACCATTTTGAGGCATGTACCACCCAGTACACATCCCATTACCCTACTTTACAAGGCTTGCTGATGTCATTCACCTTAGATGTACCTGTATACAGTTGTCAGCCCTCTGAGCTCTGTGGTGTATGCAATAACTGCATAATACTACAGTGGAAATGCTTAGATAGTTAGGGGTTCTAATCTCAATACTGACAACTGTAGTAGTATATGTGAAGTATATCCCTTGTGGCTGTTGCATGTGTAGGTTATACCACTTTAAGGCCTGTTGACCCCCTACCCATGACATTACGTTAAAGACTCTGTTAATGGCATCTGCCTCACATGCACCATTTAACACTATATAGCCCAAACCAGTCATCTGTACATATATACATGGGATATCCACATGTTTGCAACCTATATGTGGTTTGTGTCCTCTGACAATGAGCATTCCTGTGATATTGACAAGTATGTCACAGTTACCATACTGACACACATGCCAGCATCAGACTTTGTACCTGACTGACACATCATGCTGACACAAAGTCTGTCACTCTATCACTTGTGCAGGTTTGTAGGAGCAGTAGATGAGACCAATCATTATGTCTGCTGGGTTATCCCACCATCCATGAAGGCATTCACAAGATTATCTGTTGTAAGAGGTTGTGTGATATGTCCCAGGCATATAATCTATGTGGAGCATGTCATGTGTATGCAGCACTATAGTACCTACAAGTGGATACATAGGGTTACTAATATGTCTATTGGCAACCGTGTATGTGTTTCTGTATGCACAGCCCCTGTGGTTGTCTACAGTGTGTGTATGTGATGGCTATGCCATTTTGTGTGCCTCTTCCACCCTGTGAATTCCCCATTGCCAACCTAGTGTCTGCCCATACAGATGTCGTCTGCCATACAAGCACTAACACCAAGCCACTGTGGTGCAATAGTCGTATCACTATCTGTTGTACTTTAATAGATGAGTAGGTCATCTACTCTGATAAGTGTCACCTCCATGTGCATGCGTGTCTCAATGCATGTCCCCATGCAGTGGTGTGTGTGTGTGTGTGTGTGTGTGTGTGTGTGTGTGTGTGTGTGTGTGTGTGTGTGTGTGTCAGATGGTTTTAACATGTTAAGGGCCTTTGAATCCACCATTGGCAATCCTAACAGCCCCCTGCAATTGTCACCCACTTCAATAGTAGTGGCTGACACTGCCACACTACAGTACCACTGTGCTATCTGTATTATGTATATAGCTCTATCGTTCATAAGACTGTGCAGGTAGGGGCTTTGCTCAGCCCTTTGTCAGCTGCCCCATGTACAGGACTATGACTCTGTGTGTACTACCACCATAAGAGGCCAGACATTCATATGAGATAGCAGACACACATGCTGGTGATTGTCAGGTTAGACTAACACAGGCTGACCTGTGTCAGGAATGCATACCTCAAACCTGTCATACACAGTACCAGGCATGCCCTCATCAACTGTGTGATGGTCGAGTGGATGTGACAGAAATGGCAGGGGCATCAGGTGCTGAAAGCTGAATATTTTGCTGTTAAATTGGCAAAGATTGTGAGGGACCTAGTGCCAGCACTCAAGTAACCTCCTCTGTATGTGTGAGTCTGCGGTCCAACAGAACATCCAGGTGACATGTATGAAGGCTAGGTGGCTGTGTCAAGGGTAAGTATGCAAGGTCACACTGTCTGCCACAACTGCCCCTCACACACTGTTGCATGTAAACACACCTGGTAAACATGTACATATACAGCTGTACCTTGGCTATGAAAAGGTCACTGTGTTTCCACTCTGCTTTACTCATCATTGCTATTGTCAGCAGGCCCACAGCCTGCAGACACACAGACACCTGGAACACAATGAGAATACAATATGTGACACTACAGTCACTCAGCAGTACTAACAGCAATTGTGCATCATGGCTAACAAGGTATATACACGTCGATGTGTATCCATAACTACTGCCAGCAGACAGTGCCTTATACACCATGGCATTGCTACACTGTACTATAATCATACTGTGCATCAGACCCATATGAGCATGTCCGTGCATCGATGGTATGGATAACAGGGTTGTGGCACAAGTATCATCATATGCACAGGGTGTGGTGTTGGATTGCCAGAGGCCTAAGCTGGGCCATATGGCTGACATCGTGTGTGTGTGTGTGTGTGTGTGTGTGTGTGTGTGTGTGTGTGTGTGTGTGTGTGTGTGTGTGTGTGTGTGTGTAGGGGTGATGTTCAACTGGACCGTGCAGAGGAGCTGTCCATGTCTGGTGGTGACTGGCCTGTAATAGGGCTGTGTGTGTTTGTCTGCACACCATCAATTGATGTGGATGCCTGACACAGGGCTATGTTGGACATCTGTGGACTGTACATGGCAGGGTGTATGGTTTTCACAGTCTCCCAGCAGGGACGTGGTAACTGGTTCTTCCAGAAGCATCACTAACATGACCAGGCCCAAGGACAGATGCAGTACTACTCCATGATGGTGACTGCTGTCTGCTGGAACTGCATCCCTGATGGGACTGGCCAGGAGAACGTGCCTATGGCCTGCTCCGGTGTGGTTTGGACAGCACCCTCCCTTTGGTAGTGCTGTTGGTACTGTCACTATGGGACTGTGAATGTGCATGGCCATGTGGGCTCACAGCTGATGATGTTGCTGACCTATGTCCACCTGGCTGATGCCCTACCCCCACAAGCACAGACATTGCACAGTCGAGCAGTGACATTCAGGCACCAACAACTCCGCCTGTGCCTCACTATGACCACCATCATCATGGGAGTCTGCTAAGACACTGACATCAGGTTGTAAGGGGGAGGGACACCAACTCCTGTGTTCACCTGCAAGGGGTGAACACAATGGGCTCCTATGGGCCCTTCAGGGCAGACCTTACGGTAGTTCTGCCTGCTGCAATCCATCTCTTTCACTGCTACTGTAAGGCCCTCAACAAAGGGTGAAAATTCCTACTGTTTGATTGACCTAGTAGCAGAATGGTAATTGTGGCCAAGACCAAGGCTATTGGAGTGAGCTATACAGTGTCACCAAGTGCATATGCACGTACTGTAAGAGCTGACTCACACAATGGCAAGGTGTAATGATATGTGATGTTAACTGATGAAGGGACAAGAGTATACAATATCACTGCAGTACCTACACAGTTCAGACTCACAGGGATTCATTTCAGACAACATTGCAGGACAGTCTGCAATACATACAGGAAACATGTAATGTACTAGGTGCATAGCCTCACAAGATGATATCAGACTATTGGTCCTGATACCCTCATAAACCAGGCCCAGACTTTTGCCCATGTCCCTTCCAAGCCAGCACCTGTTTCCCCTGTCCAGCTGGTACACATGCAGGATCCCAGGGGTGTCCCATACATTTCCCATGCAGTCATCCAGCTTTTTCTTCAAGAAGGCTATACACATACTCTGCTAGACATGAGGAGGGAGTATATTTTACAGACAGTATATTGTGTGGGACACTACACTATCCTGTCAACAAATACTATACATGTCACAGACCAGGTGAGGGCTTTGTTTGCATACTGTGTGAGTGGGGTTTTGTCTTACAGATATGCAGAAATGCCATCAAGGCTGGTTTGGAAATAGCCTTGTATGCCAGACACAGGTCACCTATGATCAGTCTGTATGAAACTGAGTACAGGGCTTTTAGCCTACCTGTATTTGATAGGTGTTACAGACCCTGGATTTTCCTGGTCAGGAACCACTGTGGAATCTGCAACTGCTGCATTTGCTTGGCAAGGTACATGCCAAAGGAGCCATTGTACTTGGTAATGTGTCTGTTAAGGGTGGAGTACAGAGATGTTGTGGCCTCCTGGTTCCTGGATTACATACCCATATTTGTGAGGTGGGCCATGTGGACAGCCTTCCATACAATGGTGACCACATGGTGGGAAACTGTCAGTTGCTACCAACCTTGGTGCACAAGTCGCCTCAAACCTGATTGCGCACTCAGTACATTATTACTGTCATAATTAGTGTGGATGACATCTGACACAACAGGGAGAATGATGGCTCTCCTGGCATTCAGTTTGCAAAAATGCTTCTTGCACCAGTCATTAATTGGGTGAGGGACTCTTGGGGGATGCTCACATCAGTAGGGGAATGTAAGACAGTGGCCGGCTTGCAAGCATCCTTACACCTGGTCAGCCACAGACCACTGATTTTGTCCAGTACCTCAGATATGTATATTTCAAACAGTAGAGGCCCCCAGACCGATCCTTGGGGTAAACTGCTTTGGAAGACTCTACTACTAGAGGTGGGTTCCACTACTTTGACCAGTTAGCTACCCATCTGGTAACATACAGATTGATGCCTAGCTGTGTAGGCGTATGTATCCTGGCCACCTGGGGATAATTGTGAGAGAATCAGGCTAGGAGAAGGTAGGCATTGTTCATCATCTTCCCCTTGTCCTTGTATTTTTTGACCACTTCAGAGATGTCCCGGTTCATAATGTTCTTGATATTGCGTTCCATGCCCTTGCAGTGCAGGCTAGTTAGGCTGATGCGCATATGATTGGCTGGGTCGGTGGATTGCTCCGCCTCTGTATATAGGGATGACAGTGGCTGTCCTCTGTGCAGATGGTATGACACCGGTGCTCATGCTTTGGTTGACTACAGTGCATAATGGATCTGAGAGCTCATGCCTGTGTTCATGTAGGATGCAGCCATGGATGGTATTAGGCCTATGGAGACTTCTGTGTGTTGCCTTTGAGAAGGCATTGTGGACCTGCTTCCTGATGGTGAGGGGAGGAGGGCAGGTGCTGTGCATGCACATGCGTACTGATGGGGGGGACAGGGGGGTGATATTTTACACTTCACCTGTCTGCAGTCAGTTGCCTATATCTATGCCATATGTGGATGTGGTGTTATTGACCACCACTATAGAGCAGATTTGTGTGTTGCCTCTGGGATTGCAGACACATGTGTGGAAGGCCTAATAATTGGCCTTGGTGGCTGTGTCCAATTTGCACTCACAGATAGCCTTAGGGTAATTCACCTGTGCCCTTATTTGCTTGTGCAGACCAATGTGACATTGCTTCCAGTAAGGCACCTGTTCCTAATTGCCCTGTCCAGCAATTATTTTCACCTATTATGGTATTTGTGTATTGCTGCTGTCCACCACGGACATTTACCCTACCTTAAAGGAGATGATGTCCTGTCAGGTATTGCTGAATCCATACAGCTATGTAGGTGCCCGCATAGTATTGTGCTGTGGGCCTGGACAGTACTGCTATTTCCAACTGAAGGAACGTCTCCCTGCTCTGAGAAGATTTATAGTCATTTGTTTAAAGTTAATTTTGTTTGACCCTGATTAGGGGGGCAAGGCAGATGGTGACCTGAACAGTGATGGCTATGTGGTCAGATCTTACCAAGGAGGATCACACTGTAGGAGTGCTACAGTGGCTACTCTTGTTGGTTAGGATCAGGTACAGGAAATTTCCACCTGTCGTAGGAGTGTTGACTGGCTCATCCACTGCATTGCTGTTGACAAATTTGAGGAATCTTTGTGCATTCATGTTTAGGTGGCATAGGTCATGCACACTATGGGTGGGTAGTTGAAGTCATCCAAGAGCAAGGTGGATGATTGAATCCTGACAGATTCCTGCAAGTCCCAATACGTGTGTTGGGTGTCCATAGTCATGGTTGGAGCCCTATAGCTTGCGATGGTTTGAGTAGGTGTTTTGTCAACTGTTAACTGCACTCTGGATGTCTCCCTTGCATCATACTGCTTGGCCAGCCTGGAGGTATGTATGTGTATGATAATGTTAAACACTCCACCTCCTGTGGCTTGCAGCCCTTCATTTGGGGTCTAAACATATGATGGGATGAGTAACCTGGCAAGGTTAATGTGCTCTCCACAGCTACAAAGCAGGTGTCAGTGACTGCACAAATGTCAGCATCCTACTTGACAAGGTATGCTTGCACTGACATGGGTTTCATGCTAAGACACCAAGCTCCAGTTAGAGCAAGACATCTGCACAAAGGCATACATCACTGGTGGGCAAGGGCTGGAAAACAGTGTCACTTTATGAATCTAGCTGAAACACACTTAGTTGCCAGCAAAGACGGTGTTGAATTCACAGGTCTACTCTGCAGGATATGACATCTGACAATCAAATGTATGCTATTATGTTATGACTTTAGTCTTTAATGGGTTGCAACTGATGTGCCAGACAATACACAACTGTATGAGGCATTGATTACAAATATGAGGGAGACGTGGGCAGTCTGAAAACCTCTGGACAGTTTTCAGGTATGGGCTCAGTATATAAAATACAGTTCAACACACACTTCTGCTCTTGTTGTGTACTATGCACATACCCTGTATAAGTCTCTTACATTTGTAGGACAAGCATATGTATCATAGTAGCATTCACAGGTGACATATGAATATATACAACATCCCAGGTAACTGGCCTAGCAGTGTCACACTCAGTATTGCACAACAGTCACTCCAGTAGTGTGGAGAACATTATGGAGGTGTGGGGGCTACAGCTTCACAGACAGTAGGTGGAAATACCTTTTAGGACATTTTTTGGAGGAGATTTCGTTCTTAGCCATTGTTTCCAGTACTTGTGTCTCTTTTTCATGAGAGTGAGAGTGTCTTTAGATAGCCAGAGAGAGCAAGTAGTTTTCATTCTAACCTTTCTTAGGGGAGCTACGGAGTTGAGGATATCAAGAAATGGACGATTAAAGCGTAGAACAGCATTGCTGACGGGAAGGTACTTTAAGTGGTTCCAGTTAATAGCACTGAGCCTGTCATTGAAGATTTCAGCATTAAAAGAAGAGAGATTGCAGCATTCTATAATATGGTGGAACTTAGGTATTTGAGCAGAGTATCTTTCGACTCGAATAGGGAGATGGTTACTTAGGGAGTAGGGTAGGGAACAGGGGTTAAGATATAGGGTAGGGTCAGTGGTAAGAATCCAGTCTAAGGTTGAGCAATTTGAGTTTGAGTTATTGTAGCAAATAGGAGTTAAGATAAGTTGGTGAAAGCCATAAAGGTTCAGGTGTAGAGTAGGAGAGGTAGTTGATAATTTTTGCCAGCCAATATTAACGTCACCTAGTAATAAGGTTTCATAGTGGATATGAACTGAGAGCCAGGATATGATAGATTCAAGGAGAATAATGTTATTACCAGTTGGAATATATATAACTGCAATGGCAATTTTCTTCTGGGGGTTCAAGTGGTAGCTAAGAAGTAGTAGTTCAGCAGGGTGAAAGTTAGGCAGTGGTAGAGGTAGGGGTGATAGGTTAAGGTACTCTGAGTACATGACTGCAACTCCTCCACCTTTTTTGGCAGTTCTATCTAGACAATAAATATTGTAGTGGAGGGGTATAATTTCAGAATCAGAGATGTTATGTTATGTTACAAAAAACCCTGTAACACCAGCAAATGTTTCAGTTTATAATGTCATTATGTGAAATATGTCCCTCTTTTCGGCCCCCTGTCCCCCAAGTATGTCATGCTTTGTCCAGATATCTTTCAGTAAGCGGTTCAGGTATGGTATATCATTATTTAGTGACTGCACTCCTGATATCATCCCAGTGACTTAGCTGACTCCTGGAAGTGGTAAGAGGCAGTGGCCATAAGTATGGACCCACAACCTGGATATTCTGTGGAAATCTGTACAGTTGACAGTTATTTATGTCTGGCCATTGTTAACAGACTGCCAAGATTGTGTAGCAGTGTTGTGTGTAAATGTTTGTTGGGTTGAGTAGGGAGAGTAGGAGATGTGAGTGTCATAGATCCTTTTCTGTCTGACTGTGCATGCTGCTACAGTTGCTGGTGGTTATCAGGTGTATATGTTTTCAGGGTCAGATGGAGAAATGTCCTGTAACACTTTAGGATTCCCAGTAGACTGTGAGTTGGGCCAGCATATGCCGGTGTAGTGTGTGACTGGCAATCAGGATATGTTTGTTCAGTCGTTCTACTGTAGAGTTCATTTGAGGTACTGGTATGTTGCTGTGACTGTGGTGCAAATGGTTGTGGGTGGACATTTTTGCACAAATATCTGATTTTCCTGTCAGTTCCATCCCTGTAGTGCACGATATATTTGGAAATACATGGGTAATTCCCCAGTGCTGATTTGGGGTAGTGTTATGTTGATCTTACTGTGGTTCAGAAGGTGCTGGCTGAAATGGTTGGCAGTTCTCACTACTTTTTTCTCTTCTGTTACATGACTGCAGTCATACCTCTCCACTGTCCAGATGTGTGGTTCATATGTTTGGTCTGTTCCCCATAACAGATAGATTTATATACACACACACACACACACACACATATATATATATATATATATATATATATATATATATATATATATATGCATATATATATATATATATATATATATACATATATATATATATATATATATATATATATATATATATATTTTTATATATATATATACTGTAATTGCTGTAATTGCAGTGTTAGCATCCTGGGTTTGAGACTTGGCCGGGCTGCTTATTTTGTTGCTGGGCAGAACAAGGGCTGATGGAGATTGAGTGCAGTTGTAAGCGGGTTTGCATGGTTTTGCAGACGGTTAAGTCCTCTTATTTTCACTTAGCACCACTTACTCTCACTTACACCTGTGCTAATTTTCATTAAAGAAAAGAAAAAAAGAATTTTAGGAAAGTGGTGAAATGGGGGCAAGCAGGGGGTAAAACATTAGGAAAAGCAGCTAGGGATGTGAAGGACGGGGTGTAAGAAATGACCATAGCTCTATATTTCTTCTGCAGCAACATCTGTGAATAATGTGTAGAATTTGGAATTTACAGCCTCACACCCCAGAGGGAGGGGTGTTGGTGAAAAACATTTGTAGACTAGTGTGTGGGTAGATTGATTAATTTCACTGTACATTGGGGCAAAATATAGAGCTATGTATGGGACAATGATTTTTTGTGGGACAGATGCCCTTTTTTAAGTGAGATTGGGATGTTGGAGAAGGGTTGTATGTATGTTTGGAGAGGCAGACTGGGTAGGCCAGGTAGCATTTGCAGACAGACAAGACAGACAAGACACACAAGACAGCAGACAGGGGTGGTATATGACACTTGAGGGGGGTAAACACCTTGGATGGGGAGGGTGGTTGGGAATCAGAGGCCTATGAGCCCCCAAATGGATACAGTGGGACTGAGGTCCCCACCCATGGGCAGTCACCACTACACCTTCATGGCCCTGAAGGTGGCTGTGCTGAGGGCTGGACAAGAGGGGGAGTCTGCCCCTCGAGGTGAGCCAGACGGCCCTTCATGTGGTGCATCTTCCCACCCAACTTGGAGAAGATGATGCTGCACACCATAACCCGGAACATTCTGCGGGTGACGGGCTCCTCTCTGCACCCACATCCAGGGGGGATGGGCCCCATCCCCTGAGGCAGGTCCATCCAAATTTGGTGCAGGATCAGCAGAGGAGGATGTTCTGGGTTGGGTCCCAGATGTGCTGGGGCCCGGTGCCACGGCCAGATGGGGCAGGACATGTGGATACACCGGGATCTGCCTTCCCAAACGTGCTATGGTGCCATGGTTTTCCCAGATATATTGGTTAGCCATGAACAACACATTTCAAAATTAGTTATAGCAACATGCGTGGGTGTTAAAATTAACCCAAACCAACAGATTTGAGACAGTTGCATAGCAAACAGAACACATGCATAAATGGAACAACAGTAATTATTTTAACAGCATGCAAGTTACATTGACGGCAACAGGCCACCAATAATAGTATTTGAACAAGGTATGTTAATATGCAACCAATTAAATATATGGACAATAATAGAACACATGTCCCAACAATAGGTTTTGAGAACAACATACCCATAGTACATGAATAATATTTATTGATACAAATGACGGGTGGGGAGAGAGAAAAAAGTCCATTAACAACTGCATCAGCTTCTATTTTTCACAACAGTACTGCTCAATACTGCACAAGTCTCCCCTCACTTAACATCTACCAATGGCCCTTAGCTTCTGTGGCACATACATACCTGTTGTTATGGGGCAGGCTGGGTGAACTGTGGCTACTTTACTGGAGGGAGCATGAACATGTCAGGGTTACATACTTGACAAAGTAGAGGTACCCTGCAATGATGTTGTGTGAGTCTGCTACTAACATAGTTCACCTGGATTCCTATCTGTGTCCAAGGTGATTGGCAGAAGTAACCACTAGCCATGACAGCATGACACTTGAGAGACATGTATCAGGAAGAGGGCATGGTGCATGTACCTATCCTGCTGACATTTGCAGGCATGGGGTTGGACAGTGGTACAGTTGTACACTGTGTATTGTTATACCCTTCAAACAGCTACTACAAACATTTCATTACCTGCAAGACCTGTGGAGAAAATAGCTGTTGCCACTATCTGACTGTTTCAACAAATATTCAAGATTTCTTGAGTGTATATATGCACATATCTCAGTACCACTCCCTGGATTCGAACCATGTCTTGGTGTGCTAAAGTGTAATACAAGGCTGTTTCTCATCACACTGAGCTCATTGGGAATTGCTGTCTTTTGTTTGACTGTTTTCTGCCTAATACAATGTAGGTTAGACAGTCTGACCTTCTAATCCTGAGCTTCATGCATGACAGATAATTACTGTACTGTGTAGTAATCCTTTGAAATGATACGATCTGGAAAGCAAAGGTTAACACAAGGCACTGCAGCAGTGGGCACACTATAATACATTTGACATTAGTATTCAGGGTTCTGATCTTAATGCATAACATATGTCATATTTCATGTATATCTTGATTTACAGCTCCACAATCTACTGTTTTGCATGCTAACTGATTCTCAGAACAACCTTTGTTAATTCATGCTGTCAAAGCCATATTTTCTGTGTAGAACCTGTACGCTTTCTATTTCTTCAACAACATACCAGAATAAACACAGCAGTTGGTGGTTTAGGTTTTTATTGTACTTATATGACACAGTGCTCTACTACTGTATATGCTGTAGACTATTAATCTGGCAAACTTTTCTTTAATCGTTAGACTCAGAACACAGTAAACAATTTAATCCTTCTTATTTATTTTACTATACACTGCAAGGTAGATCTGTACTAACCTGCCTGTCAGTGCAGCCTTGTCAGTCTGGCTGCATATGTCTCAGCATTGCTAGCCCTCTCTGCTTCAGCTGTAAGGGGAGAAAACAAGCATTATGCATACCTATCACATACTCAGGCTGGAATTTGGTACAGCTGTGTCTGGGATACTTACAAACTGCTGGAGCATGGTTGTCCCGAGCATCTTGGATCCATTGGGCCAAGAGTGCCCTCTTCTTCTGCTTTAGGTCAGCATACTGATGCTGTACCTGCTCACCAGTTCAAGGGATTCCAGTGACACTGGTGAGATCGCATGCCAGATGGTCCCAGGCCTCTGCTTTATACTGTGAGCCCTGGTACTGGCCCTGCAGCAGTCTGTCATCATGATTTGCTACAAGGACTCCAGCCATGACTCTGGACTCCAAAATGCCCCAGCGCTGCACCTGAAAGCGTGAGCTCTCACCAACACCTGACATAGTGCCTACTCAGAGAAAGCTAAAACAGATTATGGCTGTATTCCTGCCTGTGTCATTTAAATAAGGTTATATTCCTACCCTTTGCCATCATTGGACCATTTTGAAAATGCTAAGCTCAGCTAAGTAGTGCACAAATCAGCTAAGCTGGGTTGAACAGTGCTTAAAGGGGTAATCGCTGAGCATGGCTTAACAGTGTGCACATCCACTTAGCTGAGCTGACTGCTGCTTAGCATTTATGCCTAAGCAATACTTAAACCAGCTAGGCACTGCTAACCATTGCTCACTTTTCATTTTTAGGGAATATCAGAATAATGACTTTTAATTAATCACTACTGACATATTAGTAAGTGTATATAATTTACTTTACATGACATCCCTCTATCTGCTTTCACTACATTACCATGGGGTGTGGCTATACTGTATGGGACACTTGTGTATGCATGGGTGATTTCACATGTTGTATAAACTCACACTTCTGTTGTAGACAAGCTAAACTACTCTGGTTGACAAATATCAATTACTACATAATTTAAAATAAAAATAATAACTTTAACACTGCTTTCCCATGAAAAAATAAAATGCCTGTCTTGGTACTCGAACCGTGAATGCCTGCATGCAAAGCCAGGACTCTAACCACTATGCGATTTTGGTGTTAGGATTTTAGCTGTATATTTTTATTTATCTCCTATGGGATGTTTAAGCAATGCTGAGAAGAGGGACATAACGAGAACACCCATTCAGTTACACTGTAACATCCCTGAGAATGGAAAAAAAATAAATTAATCAACCTACTTTATTTACATGTATCTGTATTCCTTGTCAGTCACAGTAAGGGAAATCATAAGGGGACACATAGGGACAGATTTGAATTATTGCTGTTACAAACCTACAAAGTGTGACTGTGTTTTCTTAGAAATCACTGACAAATCACTCGGTGTTTAAGTCAGAACATACTGACAGACATTTGGGTTTCAGTGCAATATTTAAAAAGTATCCCTATTTTTGGGCCTTGGTCCCCCCATTATTAATGTCTTTGTACAGCTTTCTTGCTCTAGGAGGTTAAGAGGTATGTGAGGCAGGCATCTGGGCATTCTGCGGAAACCTGTACAGTTGAGAGATATGGCTGTACGGCTCTGTACAGAGATCTGGGTTGCAGACTTCATACCTTTCAGGAAATCCGTGCTAATGCAAACCTTTTATTCTATCAACTTTCCATGCTCGTAAGTGCAATATTTAAAATGTGTCCTTATTTTTGGGCCTTTGTCCCACCATTATTTATGGCTTTGTACAGCTTTCTTGTTCTAGGAGGTTCAGAGGTATGTGCCGTATGGCACTTTGACAATGCAGGGTGTGTGTGACAGCACAGCACCTGCCACACACTCCCTGCATTGCTTCCTATCCAGACTTCTTGCTTTCATTGTCCATGGACACTGAAAATGCTTGAAAAGTGCGGTACAGGACTTTGACAATACAGGGTGTGTGTGACAGAACCTGTCATACACCCCCTGCATTGATTTATTGCTCTCCTATCTATTTCAGTGTCCAGTGTTTTACTAATTTTATTTGATTTCAGTATCCACATGCACTGAAATACTTTTAAAAAGTGCCATATGGCACTCTCTGAGTGCAGGGGGTGTGTTAGATGTGCGTGCACTACTTAAACACACCCCCTGCACTCAGTAGTGCTCATGTCCATTTAGACTTAGCAGCATCGTGCCTTCATGAATATGCAAGGTGTGCTGTTGTTAAAGCTAAGGGTAAATGGACACAGTTCACTCCTTGCAGGAATACCACTATTCCTGCATGGAGTTAATTGAATCCTGGAGCTGGAGGTTGTTCGACAGTGTTCCAGTGTTCTTGCATGTGAGGTTTTCGCAACTTTGTCTTGTTCTTGTCAGATTTGACATTTTGGCTTTTCAGTCTTATCAGGTAGACCCATGTATATATATATATATATATATATATATATATATATATATATATATATATATATATATATATATATATATAAGCATTATAAGTGTTGACGGGACTTTCATGCAGTATTTTTGTGATCATATGGTCCCACAAGTCTCTGTCCAAGTCCCTTTTTCTTTGGCATATATTTCTTTGTAGTGCTTAACATGTAGATAACATTCATCTTAGATTACACATAGTCATCAAGGACTTGGATATATACATTGATAGCAGACTCCCCTTTGACCACCAAGTCTCTCTGGTGTAAGAAAATCCTTCCACCTTACATAGCTTATCTTTCATGTCATCTTCTCAAGGAAAGGTCCAGAGAAATTATAGTCCCCCTTTAATCATCCCTTATTCAACACATCATTCAGTATAATGCACTCCTTTGCCGGACCTCTTGCATATCCATAAAACAAATAGCATGAGATCTAACTGATCCAGGGAATCAAACATTGCTTTTGATTTAAATAGGACATGTTGGCAGGATGACTATGTGACTCAGAGAATACACCTTGTCTGGAACACGCTTCTCATCCATTTGAAATGACCCTATTCAAGTGTAACCTAGATTAGTGGATGGGGACTCAGAAATTCACCCCTGGTCTGCCATCTATGTCTCTAATAGACAGAGGCAACTTGTAGACATTTGACCACTAGTATCCTGGCTTACACATACCCTTAGAAATAACCTCTAGGGCAACAAACTTGGTGGGTACATTTGAGATGCATGGCTAGGCTTAAAAAGGCTCTTGAGGTCATTAACCCAGTAGATATATGGACCTCATCAAACACCTAAACCAGCCTGAGAGACCTCAATATTGCAAAATTATACGATCTTAGGTTTCAGTACTATTAGCTACACTGATAGACTAAAAGCTCGGTCCATCTACTCAGTGTTACACAGACTTCTGAGGGGCAATCTCTGCTTAGTTTTCCATGATATGAATGACCCAACACTCTCTGAACTCTTAGCCCTGAAGAGAATAATTTAAAAAAATCACCTAAGCAGCGTTGATCTGACAATAAAGGTTCTCAGACTTGAAGAGAACTGAGTGATTCCCCGGGATTCATGAAGCTTGTGCCAGGTGCAGGCGTAGCGTAGGCGGTATAACGCCAAATATGGCCGCCGAGCGATTCAGGTACGATCCAATTCCACGTGCACTACCAGCGTATGCCAGATCTGCACAGCCCTTGGCTTAGGTATGCTAATCACCCCATGTGCAGTGCCACACCATGCAAATGAAGGTACATAGCGATTCATGAAGTGGTGCAGGCGTAGTGTAAGCCCACAGAAATGTAAACCAAAAAACACATTTTACATTTTTCCAAACAGAACATCAGAGCTATGAAAGCAGACCAGACTCATGTATTACAAAGTTAACATATGCCAATGGCTAAATATACAGCCAATGGCATAAGAAAAGATGCACAACACCTAAAAAAACAACATTTAATGTCATGTCCATGTCCACAGTAACGCAAAGTACAACCGCAGGGCATGTGTGAGCAAACGGGAATACAAAGAAAATATATACAAATGTCATAAAATCGCAATGTAATACAAATCATGATTTCACCATAATAATCAGTGGTATGCATGGTACACCACAACCAAGCTGCAAGGGTGGCTAAGGGTCTGTGACAGTGTTCGGCGCAGTAACTAGGAATTAGTAGTCAGTGCCATGCAAATGAGGCAAGTAATAGTGAATCGCAAACGTCCCGCCGGACTAAGGATGTACCATACGGCGCAGCGCTACAACACCGAGGAGTGGTTTAGAGGTATACATGACATCAGCAGTGGGGTGTGCCACTGTAGCTGTAAGCACATTGGAGCAATGCAAATCTGGCCTGGCCGTTGCTAAGCAAAGCCGCAGGACAGGGGTGGGGAGGTAGATATAGAATCATTTAGCTGAGAGCACATATGGTGCATGAAAGCGCATGTGTACGGGGATGAAAACATGCCTGAAACCCGGTAAGCAGATGCACGTGCTGCACACCATAGCTCAAACAGGAAGGTCAGGGGAAGAATATAAGGAAATGCCACGGTAGGGTAATTGGAGTACAACTGAACAATTAACACTTATTAACTCACAGCGGGCAATCGATGGCAGCTGACAAGTCTGCTCGCAGAAACCTGCAAAACAGGATGGGGAGGTGTCAGATTGCAAAGAAAAGAGAACTGTCATAGCAGAGCAAAGCAAACCTGCAGTAGACCGGCCATAGAACACATTACGCAAGATAAGCCAGGTTTAGGAAAGTACAAATGAAAGCAGGCTGCTGGATGCATGCCAGAAAATGGGAGGTGAAACGTTAAGAAATGTAAAGGGAAGGGCACGAGGTAATCCATGGCAGCCAAATGTAATTCAACACCAAAGGCACCACAATAGTAGTACCTGTCGTAAAACACATAAGATACCCTGTAGCTACGATCATACATACACACCCTATGACATCATCAGCGTTCACAGCACAATAGTATAAAGTGTGAAAGCACTTCACACACAGCTGTGTATCCCCAAACACTGCACCATAGGTGTAAACAGACAGGGAACTTTTACAATGTACATGTTGGGAACTGCCATGTGTTAGAGACTGAAGGTGTTGTGGAGGATGATGCTAACAACCACCGCAGGTCCCGGAGGAGGAGAAGAGTGTTCAGACCAAGGGTAACCTACCAGGGGCTACATGATCTGGAGATAGTAGAGTGTTACAGGGTGGACAGGGACATCTTACAGCAAATAGTTGAGCTGTGCTGGCCATGCCTGAGATCCAGAAACAACAGAGGGGAACCCATCCCAGTGGACACGAAGGTATGTGTAAGCTTGTGAATACTAGCCACAGGTACCTTTCAAAGGCCAACTGGAGATATAATGGGGATCTCACAGGCATCAGCATCCAGGGTACTGCACCAGTTCCTGGATGCCATGTTACCATATGCCAATGAGCATATATACTTCCCCGGAACTTAGGAGGAGTTGGCCAGCAATATGCGTCTCTTCCACCATGTGGCACACTACCCGGAGGTACTGGGTGCGATAGACTGCACGCACATACATATCAAGTCACCACCCGGTGAGCATGGTAGGCGCTACATAAACCCAAGGGATACCACTCCAACAACTGCCAGGTTGTGTGCAATGCCCAGGGCATTATCATGGATGTGTGTGCTGGCAGTCCTGGAAGCTACCATGACTCCCACATCTGGTATGCCTCACAGCTGTATCAGGTATTTGTCAGGGGGGACATCCCACATGGCCACCTTGTGGGAGATGCTGGCTATGCACTGGAGCCGTGGATGATGACTCCCATCAGAAATGCACACACACCCATGCAAGAATGTCATAATGAGGCACACGCACAAACCAGAAACATCATAGAGCGTGTGTTTGGGATGCTGAAATCACAGTTCCGTTGCTTGGACATATCTGGTGGGGCCTTTCAGTACTCTCCAGGCACGTGTGCCCACATCTTCATAGTATGTGCCATGCTACATAATATGATCCTGCAGAAACAGCTGCAGCAGGGACATAATGGTGAAGGCCCTCACAGCCCAACGCAATTGCCAAGACCATTACAGGCACAGAGGGATTCAGACCACGAACACCCTGTGCCAGCCCCAATAGGCAGACGGAGGCGTGCCCAATATGCCTACACCTTGGCAAAGAGGGAACGTATAGCACATACTCTGACAGTGTAGGCCCCTACGGACTGGCACACCTCTCCACCTGCACACACAGTAAAATGGATGGCACACACACACGACCACCTGTAAATTGTAATGTATAGGTGGCCTACTGTGTGAATCTTACATAGGCAGCCCTCAACCATTGCACACACAACAGCTATTGGAACAAGGAATGTCAACACCTGAACAGTACACGCACCTATCAGCATATGTTGGTACTGTATGTATAGGTTCCTAGGTACATCGGTAGGTACACGCCCGATTGTCAGAGGCCATTCATCAATCGAGGCAAACAGTGTCTACTGTCGCCACCACATCGAGTAACCAACTGTCCCTCAGTGGAGCAGAGCCAATTGCAGGATCCATGTGTGTAATCACTGTTCCCCACACACTCTGCATGGATTCCCTGGTGTGTTAATGAGGGGCTCCATACAATGTAATCATGGATGTAGTAGCAAAGCATGGGGTGTACCCATGACAGGTATCTGTCACCCCAGCATGCTCCACCTATGGTTGTGTGAAGGTGTAGCACATTATAGTGTGTGGCTCACTGTGACATACATTCCCAATGCTGGAGAACATCCATTAAACATCACTTGGACATACCATTAATAGGTCTCATCCATATGTAAACTAACTGAGTTACCCATTTGATTGCAGTATGGAGTAACAGCCGTAGTACAGTCCACATACAAAACGCCATAACACATGTACAAATCCCAGATGCCCAAGTGGTAAATGCACTGAACGTCGTGCATGTTCCCAGGACCACATCCTGCAAGGGACGTTACGTAATCCCAAAGGCACGAATAATGGATGTTGGATGCAGGTCATCAGATCAGGTTTAGCACATGTTAGTGGGAATATGCATTGCCCAGTGCTGGTAAGCGTAGTTTAAACATGACTATATGGATATGCGCGAAACAGGGCTAAGCTTCTCTGAATATTGCGCAGATCACTGTCAGTGATGTCCAGAACAGGTGAAACTAGCATTATTCACCCCTGTACTAATAGTGCCTGCTCTGAAGGGTAAAATGACTACTGCCAGGAGTAGAACATGCAATCATGTACACAATCACCTAACACTAAGCTACCCAAGATGTACCAACGGCAGGTGCGTAATGTGATAGGTTCAAACACAAATGTGCGGAGTCCAGGAAACAGTATACACCGACATGTACACAATGAAAGGTGTATTCTCCCTCTCACTCTCTCTCTTAGATATATATATATATATATATATATATATATATATATATATATATATATATACATATACATACATATATATATAATAGACATAGAAAGAGTGATAGAGAGATATATGTTGATATATACGGATTCACCTATATCTGCAAATATATAGATAGGTCAACGACATGCACACAACCACGGAGGTAGAAATAAATAGGATACTGCTAACTATGGAATGTGTCACATACCGACACGTGTAATCAAGAGGCTTAAAGACCGAAAGAACACAGTACCGGAACACTGGAACCGCGTGTAATATTATCACGATATTAAGTGACATTTAGTTATCGCTGCCGGTGTTGCTGTCCACGTAGGTACTGTGTTCAACTGTGTTTGTGATTGCTGTAGTCTGTGTATGTGTGTGTTGAGGGTGCCGTGTTAGTTTCCGTGGGACTGTAATGTGTGTGTGTGTGTGTGTGTGTGTGTGTGTGTCTGTTTGCATCGTGTGCCTGTTAGTGCTAACTCGGAAGTAGATCATTACGGTAGGTGTGGTTATAGCTGGCCGTAGGCATACGGTTACCACCTGTCCCACTTTAAGAGGGACAGCCCCTCCCTGGGCAGTTGTGTCCTGACAAAAAATATTAAAAAGGGCAAATGTCCGAGATTGTAGGACATAATTATGTCCCATATATTGTGTAATAGTTGCATTAAATAGTTATGCCCGTATCTACAAAACGGAAATGTTACATGAAACATGATGAGTAGCTAAAGTGCTACAAGAATAAGTATATATTAAGGATAAAAGTATGTTCTATCCTGTGTACTGTCCGTGGGTATGTGTCAGCCTGTAAACACTGATGTGTGTCCTGCAAATGTCCCACTATGGCCATTTGGAAAGGTGGCAACCCATGCCAAAGAGGTTCAGTCACCAACACAACTGCAATGAGTGCAAATATCTGTGACAGAAATACACAAGACAGCTGTCATTTAGTAACATTCCTTTACATATCACTGTATTTCCGGAAGTATGAAAGTATCAACCTCACCTGCATACTATATAGAAACCAATTAACAATGGCTCAATGTATAAGCCCGTAACAACCATAGTTCAGTCTACTAAGTGATAGGTCTTCAATTAGGGAAGGAGCCCACATACATATATGGAATATGTAGAAATGCAGTCCCCACAAACCTGTATATGCTATGTACACCCACCTACATCTCCCCCGCACCCGAAACAATTGCAATACAGACTTTAATAACATCACAAACATCCACTCACTCAATTACATCTGCAGAAGCGTTAACATACCTTGTGAGAGACACATTTGTAAAGGCGCCATGTGAAATCGTAGCTGTTGTATAATGGAACAGACAGCGATGTTACAGGTTTTGTTTGCAATAGTCCCTTATCAGATGGTTGAGATGACAGGTACACTCACATGTAGAACCACATACTCTAGCCGACACACACAATCCACGGGGGACATGAATTCAAAATATCCGTGTCTCTACAAATAGCAGTTGCAATTCCTCACAACAAAACACATACAGGCTGTCTCCTCGAAGGTAGGGCAAAAGGGCAATGCCCAAGTGGAGAATTAAATTATACCCCACTGTTGCAGCGTAATTGGCGAATGGAGTAGCTGCACAGCTGATGTGCATGTAATAATTTACTCAGGAACACCAATTGGCGGCAGGAAACCACATGTTACAGGTATCGACGTATATAAGGATGACTTGCCATACATTCAAACCATATGCTCATACCATAGAACCGTTTAAACAGTAAAGGTGTAAGAGAGATATTTACAAAGATTCGTAACGCTAACAAGGTATGTAGAACACTCAGTATGTTAGTGTATGTAGAGCCTGTTTTGTATTAATTAAAAGTGTACGCAATGCATGAAGTTGGAAAAGGTATTATGTAGTGATGTCTTGTTGAGCATAGTAACGCTTGTAGAAATTGTGTGTCCTGTTGTGGGCCACAAGGTAAACATCACATACACCACAAGGGATGTTACATGAGGGCTTTAAGCAGAACAATTCCACACCACCCGCCGTCAGTGGTGGGGTATGTCCAACAAGTGCGTGCCATAGCAGGGGATAGTATATGTTGATATACTGTCACAATAGGCATGTGTATGGGCATATAACGACAATAACATGCCTAAGGTGGTCCTGCTGTGCAAGTATGCTTTGCATTATGGGATAATGTGTAAAATATGTGTAATGTACAGTATTGTAGGTAGATATGTCAGATATTCTACACAGCATAACTGTTAAATTATGCAAACAAAAGGTATCGTCTATTGGCATGTACAATACACAATAACAGGATACATATGGCTTGTAGTCACGGGACACTGTAACAGCATGATAGCTATTTGAAATGGAAGAGCTACTCAATTAACCATGCACAAAGGACATGTAATAGCTTCACAGGCTCATAGTGAGGTACTAAGCTGTCTGGCAAGTCTATGTGTAAGCCCAACTACAGTGTTTACACCAGTGGCACCTCTCTAGGGTACTGTCCTGTCTGTGAACAGCAGAGCCATGTGTTACCTGCACCTCTGTACAGTACAGCCACTGCAGTGATACCTGGTGTATCAGTGTGACCACCTACAGAGTCACCTATGACCGGTGTGTTGGGTATGTTATAACACCCTATTGTCTGTAGTTGATAGGCACACATGAGTCTGTGTGCTATAAGTAATTGTTGTTGTGTTTGGTAATGGGGGCTGCCTCTGATGTCTACACAGAGTATGGAGAGGTTCTGCAAATGCCGTACTCATACTATGTGTGGCCTGTGGTGGTGGAGATCTAGTGAGACTATGTGATGAGTGGGGTGTGTTGCAAATGTTAAACGTCCCCACATGAATGTCAGGTTCAGTCTGGGTTGGTGAGAGCATTACCCCCAGCATGGCTACAGATGTGCATCTCCCACAAGCTGTAGTGTCGTATGTTGGGAAGTGATCATTGACTGTGTACATGAGACAATTGCTCTATTGCCACGTTTGCCATATTCATCATATAGACAGGCAATAGCACTGGTAAGTGACAATTGGACATGCCTGTATATTCAACCATGTCTCACAAGATATGTGAGTTACATGTGTACAACAGCTGTTGTACTGTAAGCAAGCTGGAAATGTAAGGACAGACAGTGTACTTGTAAGAAATGAGTTGGAATGGGTGCTATAGTAATTAGTAGCTCATGAAGTGCTTACATGTTCTGAACAAGTGCTGAGCATGAATATGCAATACAGATAGGGTGTTGGATAATATCAACCCACTGCAATCCACAAGTGGAGATGACAGTCGTAATTGGAGGCACTGCACTATTATCCTGCTGAGTATGGTCTGCAAGTCTATGAACCTTTATCAACATAGATGTTAGCAGTACAGAAGTAGATGACAGTACGGATAATTTCACACTGCATAGCATACCTGTGACAAGTCATAGGACATCATCACCCATACCGTGTTCCAGCTACACTGAGTATACTAGATGTACTTTTGTATGTCACAGGAGTGTTCTACCAGTGGCCTGTTGACAGAAGCAACACTACAAAAGGTGTCTGAGTGACATGTGCATATCACACCAGTGGCAGCTACAGTAAAATAGGGTTAATGTTGTGTACTCCCCCCTCATTGTAGCCCATACCACACAGACAAATGGGAGGCATCTGTGTATGTAAAGATGTGAATGGCCATGTCCTAGGAGCTATAGCTGTCTCAGTGTTGTGGACAACATACAGAATGGGCTTTGTGTGTGAGGTGTGTGACATATGTGCACAATCTGACAGCTGATAATAGCATTATCACCGCTAGGTGAATAACCCTGTACCCATTAACTACCACCTAGGCAGCGGTCAACATTATGGACACTGTGTAAGGGATGGTGCTGTGCAGTTCACCTCCCTGAGTTGGTGACATCTCCAGGCCTATTAGGTAGTCATACGAGGCACCCATGTCATGACAGGGTGCCATCCATGAGCATGAAGATCATTGGACAGGCATACTCAGCACTCGGGTGACCAATATCAGATCACATATCACCTTTAAGGGGTATTGGCCATGCATGGATGGGCGATACCAGCCTTCACAATCCTCACCTCCACTATGCAGCATGCTGGCTACCTTGCATAAAGACATGTGCTACACTGTGATGTTGGACATGCTACACATACATATCTTGATCTGAAAGACATACGTCATGGACAGCCACCATCCTACTACAAGGATTGCCACATGCTGGACAGATACCTGTGCCATACATGTTACATACTCCTGCCATACCATGCAACCCTGTCCATCAAAGCTTCACATGTCATCTCTGTCATACATGGTGTGATGACCGCATGGTAGATGTATTATTAACTGGCTGGATCAGTAATGTGGCACTGATGCACCTCGCGGTGGCAAAATGGCTGTCAGATACAGCTAGAAAACCTTGCCCGTACATGCTATAGTTGATAACCATCCCTGCGAATGACGTCCGGCTAGCCATTGTCCCATGTCTATCACATGTGCAACACAGGCGATACGTGGCAGGATGTTGAACTGCTGTACAGTGCAGTGTAGATGTATATGGCAAAACACATGCATGTAAAGGTTTCTGTGCATATGTGTGCATTGTCACTGCTCATGTCCATTAAGGCAGTGTATGTGTTGATATGTGACATATACACAGCATCAAGGTCAACAGCATTACTGTGGACACATCCAGGCATGTGCTGATAGGTAAGAACACCAGTACAGGCAAACAGACATGCCCACATCAAGACAGCATTCACATGGAGTATGAACAATGTAATGAGGTGACACAAATATATGGTGATGATATCCAATGCATAACGGGTGTTACATGTGTGTGACACAAACATGTCAGTCATGTCAGTGTCATGACGATTTGCAAAGATAACTGTTCAGATGTACTAGATTTAATACAAATGTATGTGCAGCTGTATCTCTGCACATCTCTGTGATACTGTGACCTGTCTCCATCATTATGTCTTCCAGATAATGCCTCTTTCACGCCTGCCAGCGTATAGCTGCCTGGAGGATGATGCCCTCATCCCGTACCTCCAAGAGAACTACGAGGTGTTGTTCAGCCATGTGCCACAGCATGCCCAGCAGCATGACAACCTGTGGCAGGACCTTCGCAGGAGGGTTAATGATGTGGGTGGCCATAACTGCACCTACCAGCAGGTGCGCAGACACTGCACGGACCTGATATGACATGCAAAACAGCGTGCCAATGCAATCACCAGGGAACAAGGTGGAGCAGGTGGTGGGCCACCAACCTGGCCCCCACTCACACCCACCGAGGAGCTACTGGCCAGCCTGGGCACACCCTCAGAACAGCATCCGCAAACACTAGTTGCCATCGTGGAGGTGGGTGTCTTCCAACCAATGAGCCTGGAGTTGCCTGGTAAGTCACTACTGCACATATGACTATTATATCCCATTTAGTTGCATGTGTCACTGTACAATATGTAATGTAACATCATATGCAAGGTATGTTTACACACATACTGCATACTACAGTATGCTACCCTGTGAATGCACACATGTGCATACTATATGCTATTGTACAGGCAAATGTGTTAACATGCACAGTGCACTCTGTGGCTGTCATACAGTCATGGATAATGTTCAAACTGCTGTGTCACCCCTATACAGGTACCTCTGGTGTGCCGCACAGACATCAGTCTGTTGCAGGTGAGACAGTTATCAGTATCATGCATGTTAATGCATATATCTATACACCATGTGGCCAGTTAACACATGTACACGTAATGTATGGTCCAGTCATGATATACAGGTTGCATCTGTCATCATTCACACTGGCTACCCATGTGCAATATATACAAACTAAATGAAACACCGACATGAAACTACAGTATCTGTCATTGCTAAATGTGTGGACAGCTGTGCATACAACGGTGGAGGTGTTCAATGTAGGCATATGTACTATACACTGGAACAACACATGTGTGATGCAAAACAGTACCACACAGTGAGCTGGGATATGGGCAGCCCACAGGAGTCACCATTGTGTAATATGCCCCTGCAATGGATGCACACATTGTGATGTGCCATCTGACATGTCCCAGACATGTAGTGTTCCGGCTGCAATATTGTCTCACTATCCCGTAATACATACCCCACATACCAAACATACACCCCGTTGTCTGCATAGCTCTGTGGACAGTGACATATATGACATCTATGGGTGTATGTCATATGTGACAACACAGACATGTGAGATAGATGGCCATCACAAACATTTGGCCAACACATGTTCACACATGGCTATGGAGGATGGCCAGAGACATGTAGCCACACAGTAGTTGCGATGTGTATACACCCTGTTGCACATTGTCCACACATGGTCCAAGTATAGCCTTAGTTGACTGATTATATAGTTGATGTGGAACACTGGACATCCTAAAAGCCTGTGCACAGTTAGTGGAGGTGTCACTTAATATGACCATATAAGATGTGTTGAACATCACAACTGTGTCATAGCATGACAGTAGTCACCTGTACAGCTTCCACAGACATTCACACCACATCAGGCCACAGATACCGTACATTTCCCTTGCTGCTGTAGGACATCACTGTCAGCCATGCACCTCGTGTGTGTGGTACATTAATGTCATGTGGGACATGGTGTATTGACAAGTCTGCCATGTGTGTACATGGTTGCCAGGCAGCTAAGACTTTGTAGTAGTTGTGCAGGGGTGTCATCCATATGTCTTCCAGTGACCTGTCACATGACACAGCATGGTTTGGTGTGTATACACCTCAGCGACGTGGGCTACAATCCACAGTTATGTAATGTGTATGCACACAGTTATGGCTATGCACTGTGTGTGTATTACACACTGTATAGCAATATAGACGCCTCATGATGCCATGCAATGGCACAGTGTCTGTACTTCACACTCTATAGCAATATAGACACCTCACACTACCCTTCAATGCTCATGCACATTTGCTAAAAGTGCATTCTATCTGTAGGGCATACAGACAACACTGCAATGTGATACCCATTAAAACGCTGTACATGTGTCAGGACACCATTGTGTCAGACATGTATGCATGTCAATGCACACGTCAGCAGATTACATGTCAAGGTCACTTCAGCCATGTGTACTGTTAACCTGTGCTGGTCCACATGGTGTATCACAGGGATGCATGCTTACTACAGTGATTGTGTGAACTGCATGGCTACTGATATGAAACCTGCTTGCTGTTGTGTGCAACCCAGGGAGGTATGCTAACTACCACTATTAATGTCTGAGCTGCATGCCATCTGCTGTATCACATGCATGCTGCATGCCTTCTGTCAAATCACATGCATGGTGTGTCTGTGTGTCTGTGTGTCTGTGTGTGTCTATTGTAATGCAGAGTCTTTCTTTGCATTCACAGGTGATGTAGGTGCGTTACCCTCCTGCGGTCCATCTGATGTTAGTGTCCCCACAGATACTAGCAGTGATGAACATATGCATGAGGTACAGGCAGGGTTGTCAGGGGCTGAATCTGTGCCAATGGTTGCCATCCCAGCTATGTCTCCCTCTTCCCCACACACAGTTCTCATGCCAACACATACCCCATCACCAGTGGCCATAGAGGAAGGACATTCAGTGTGTGTTAGCTTTGAACAGGAACATGTGGTGGCTACAGAAGGTGTGTCTCCACATCATGGTGTCAGTGTAATGACTGCAGATGTGCCACACAGGCATGTGGCCAGTGCTGCTCATAGGAGGACCTCTGGCAGACATGCACCTGCAGGACAGAGCGCAGTAGCTGGTGTCACCAGATGCATGTTCCAGACTGTAATGGTGGGACAGGCACGTGCTGAATGGCAGAACAGAGAAGGGCAGAGGTTTCAGAGGGCTGCTATCCATACGCTAAATTACAACATCCAGGCATTGGCAAATGCTCAACAGCAGATTGCTGATGTTCTGGACAGGCAATTGGGTGACATGGTTGGAATCCTTGACTGTGGCATGGCAATCTGCGAGCATGAGCTGTCTGTGCTGGAACATCTGGTAGGAGTGAGGCATAGGCCATGTGGATGTAGGCCAGCTACACCACCTAGTGCAGGTCAACGTGAACGAGCCACCTCACATGCCTGCTCCCATAGTGCCGGTAGCAGTAGCAGTGCAGCTGGTGCTGCGCTGTTCACACCGGGACACAGCAGGCCACGTGGGCATGGCCCTGGACATTCCCAGTGGGGACACAGTTCCAGTGGACAAGTGTCATCGGACAGTAGCCAATCTGTACCTCCGCCTGGTAGTGCCCGTGCAACCCCTGGCAGGCACAGGTCACGTGGCCGTGGCCGGACACAGTGAGCTGTACATCCTGGTCTGTACAATCTGGAGCTGTCAATAATACCCCTGTGTAGGCCTGACAAAAGGCAGAACTTTGTGCACACATACACGCACACAGAAGAAACATCTGTAGGGCACCACAACACCCACATGCATAACGACCACACATGTCCAATCAGATCACCGGACCTTACCCACATACATGATGTCATCCACTGGTGCAGCCTATGCCCCTGGCAAACATTATCACCCTGTGCATATGATGATGCCTGTGCCGCATCCATGTCATCCACACCATCAGTGCAGGGACATGCTCATATGGTCTGATGCACAGGAGGAACAGAATAGTGAGATAAGTGTATATTACATTAGTTGTGTACTGTTGACATGCACCAGACATACCATGTAGTACAGGTTTATAATGCATTGTTATATGTTCACAGTATGTGTCTTGGTAACAACAGTAACAGCATGTTGGTAATGATGCCATGCTTCCCTCCTTAAGGTCTACTTGCATGTGCCAATAAGTAGCAGTGTTTGCAGTTTCACATGTGTAAATGTGGAGTACTCACAGGCATGTATGGCAATACCAGCATGCTATACGTAGCCTCAACCTCACTGTTAGAAAGGCTGCCATTCCACAGCTGTCCACACATCTACTGATCCAGAAGCATGTGGGCTGTTTAATAGGCTACAGTGGCTAGAGACGTGACATCCATACCAGGTCACATCACAGGTATGGTGACATAGTGCGGGGAGGTTTACACAGCGGTCGGCCGATGATAACGTTAGAGGCCACTTGATAGCATGAGGCCTCACTGTGTAACAGTAATACCCTGTCACATTACAGGATGAGAACACACACAGACATACACAGAAACACACAGTAACATGCCCACACTCACGGGGTCAACAGCACTATAGCGCACACTCGATAGTGTTGAGGTGAGGACCCCTGTCTATGTGGTAATCACCCTCACAGTACTGTGCACCCACACGATGCGACACAGAGAATGAACATGTACAGGTAGCCAGTAAGGCTGAGACCGATGGCATCAACAGGGTAGTAGACTGCATCACCATGAGGGGTTAGGGATCCTGTCTGTTCTGTATGGTAGCATACACCCTCACTCCATGCACCAGACAGCCATACATACATACACACACACACACACTGTGGAGTCCACAAATGTCATTCACATACAGATAGCTGACATGTGTGTGATACACACACACCACCCCTGCCTACGTCATGCTTTCTACACTGCAGTATGTACAGATCTCTACAACAGTGTACAGGGGTGTGTAACAATTGGGATGTATTCCCCACCATACGTGGCATATATGGTCACACAAGCAAACATACATGGCAGTACTGTGAATGATACACCTGCTATATGATGATACGTCTGACAGACATGCAGCAGTATTGGCCGCATTATGTGTTCCAACACTACCTTTGGCAATTGTGCTGCTATATGCACACGGGAGGATGTAAGTGTTACAGGTGTCAAGTGATTTACAGTCAGTAACACCCTGACCTCTGTGTAGGTTGTATGTCTTCACCTTCAAGTAACGGTAACATAGCATACTGTTTGCACATGTAATGGTAGGATGGCTTGTGACACACCTGTGAGCCGTCTTCGGCAAACATCCATCTGCAAATGTGGATCACCACTTTATGTACACACATCCATCCATACCTGATGTACATCCTACTGTACTGTCAGTATTTCACCATATACAGGTGTCAATGATGGGGCTGCATTGCAACTGCATGTTGTAGTTAGGCACAGATGAATTACATACATCAGCTACTGCACATGCATGGTAGCTGCATGCACACCACTACATGTACATGTGTGTTGGTCCTACATGCCTGTCATGTAGCCATGTTTGTATGCATTGCAATTGGTGGACATGTGTAATGACATACATAACACATGGACTGTTGTCTGATATGATGGTTGTCATGGGTAACTAGTACAGAGGGAATATTACCTCGGTCAACATTGCTACCTTATGTACTGTTAGCATTCAACAGCCATCAACCTACTTTCCATGTGCATGCGTGTGATTGCTGTAGCCACTTGTCTGCACGGAGGGCAGCAAAAGCTATGCTATGTACATATGTGTTGTGTGTGTGTGTGGTCCATGTACATATCCACTGCGATTACATGTATGTCATATCCAAACATGAGTGTTCTTTGGTGTGCAGCGACAGTCATCTGTTACAGCTGTGTAAGACCCAGGGCCCCTGTTATATGTAGAGCCGACCTGGTTATGAACAGTGGTATCATTGCATTGCATAACACATGATGGAACCCTGTCAGTACATGTGTAGTCTGCACAGTTGCTGTAGACCTATGTACAGTCCACTGGTCATGAGTCACATGGTGTTGTAGTAATGTATGGATGCATGTTGCTGGTCCAAGGACATGGTGATGTCTGAGGGCAACATAGTAGAATGCGGCATTTACCACTGTGGTCTGCACCTGAGACATCTGTGATGGCTCTTGAGTGTGTACTGGTCAGTACATGTGAGTGGCCTTCATGTACGTGGGGACAGTAACACCAAACTGTGCTCTTCTGTGTTTAGAATCCTAGTGCATGCAAGACAGCCCTTCGCTACTACTAAGTGTGTGAGCATGCCCAGTACGCCGTTGTGTAGCTGGACACACAGTACATTCCAAACTGTGACCTTCAGTGTTTAGAATCCGTGTGCATGCAAGACAGCCCTTCGCTACTACTAAGTGTGTGAGCATGCCCAGTATGCCATTGTGTAGATGGCCACACAGTACATTCCAAACTGTGCCCTTCCGTGTTTAGAATCCATGTGCATGCAAGACAGCCCTTCGCTACTACTAAGTGTGTGAGCATGCCCAGTATGCCATTGTGTAGATGGACACACAGTACATTCCAAACTGTGCCCTTCCGTGTTTAGAATCCGTGTGCATGCAAGACAGCCCTTCGCTACTACTAAGTGTGTGAGCATGCCCAGTATGCCGTTGTGTAGATGGACACACAGTACATTCCAAATGGATGTGTGATACTAAGTGTGTGAGCATGCCCAGTGACACCTTGTGTCGGTTATGTGCTTCTGTGTATGGGCATGGCCATTGACATCCAGTATAGCGATGGTGGTCATCCAGGTAACAGATGTCCAAACCCCACGTCAGGATGGATTCCTGCATTGAACACACTGGTTGACTGTCATGAAGGGTGTACTGTCTGTAGCGCGTCTTGTATCTATGTAGTGTTGTAATAGTGCTCCATAGATAGGCACTTGTCCCGCTCACACCACTGCCGTGTGTTTGTCTACGTCTACCTTGAGACAGTAATATGCTTTTAGGCTGCTCACTCTCTATACATTCCCTATCGGCATCTTTGCGGATGATGTCATCCACCTAGAAGTATGCCTCTGGGAGTGCTGTGTTCCAGTAATCTCGGTAGCGCGTTCTGTAACTGCATAATGCTGTAGTGTGATAAGGTAGTTAGGTGTATGCTCGACTCCCAGCCCTGCCAACTGTGTGTCTGTGTTTCCAGCTGCCTGGGGACAGAGTAATGCTTTTAGATGGCTCACTCCCCATACATTCCCTATCGGCGTCTTTGCCTTTGCGAATGATGTTATCCACCTAGAAGTATGTCTCTGGGAGTGCTGTGTTCCAGTAATCTTGGTAGCGCGTTCTGTAACTGCGTAATGCTGTAGTGTGATAAGGTAGTTAGGTGTATGTTCGACTCCCAACTCTGCCAAGTGTGTGTGTGTCTGTGTGTGTGTGTTTCCAGCTGCCTGGGGACAGAATAATGCTTTTAGATGGCTCACTCCCCATACATTCCCTATCGGCATCTTTGCCTTTGCACATGATGTCATCCACCTAGAAGTATGCCACTGGGAGTGCTGTGTTCCAGTAATCTCAGTAGCGCATTCTGTCACTGCGTAATGCTGTAGTGTGGTAAGGTAGTTAGGTGTATGTTCAACTCCCAGCCCTGCCAAGTGTGTGTGTGTGTGTGTGTGTGTGTGTGTGTGTGTGTGTGTGTGTGTGTGTGTGTGTTTCCAGCTGCCTGGGGACAGAGTAATGCTTTTAGACAGCTCACTCCCCATACATTCCCTATCGGTGTCTTTGCCTTTGCGGATGATGTCATCCACCTAGAAGTATGCCTCTGGGAGTGCTGTGTTCCATTAATCTTGGTAGCGCATTCTGTAACTGCGTAATGCTGTAGTGTGATAAGGTAATTAGGTGTATGTTCGACTCCCAGCCCTGCCAAGTGTGTGTGTGTGTTTCCAGCTGCTTGGGGACAGAGTAATGCTTTTAGATGGCTCACTCCCCATACATTCCCTATCGGCGACTTGGCCTTTGCTGATGTCATCCACCTAGAAGTATGCCTGTGGGAGTGCAGTGATGCTGAAACTCGGTAGCGCATTCTGTTACTGCACAATGCTGTAGTGTGGTAGACTAGACAGGCAGGTGCTCAATTCCAAGGCATGGCGGGTGTGTGTGTTTGGCAGTTATACCGTATGTGTTGGTATCTGTGGGTGGCTAGCTGCGGGATGTGTTCAGTGTGTTTTGTTGCTGACCTATATAGTGTCCACAGCCCGCATATTCTGCCAAGACACTGGGTTGTCAACACATACATTCGCCAATAGGTCTGGTGAGTAAATGTCAGCAGCCCTACTCTTACCCTTGATACGGTCTGACCTGTGTGATGCAACAAAACGCACGTGCCTTGATAGTAACAACGCTACATGATGCAGTTGGGCACATGTAGTTTCCTTTTCATTCATGTCTAATGCTTTGCTGTCATGTGGTCTGCTGTTGTGATATAAATGCAATATCTACATATGTGTGTACATGTATATGTGTGTATGTATGTATATACATATATATATATATATATATATATATATATATATATATATATATATTCATGTATATATGTATACAAATAATATATATGATATATGTAGATATAGAGATAGACATAGATGTGAACATATATGTCTGGGGACATCAGCACTATTGAATGTTTGTGCCGGATGATCTGTACGTGATAACCTGGGATATATGTATATCTGCCATGGCGTAGTAGTAATGCACATCGTTTGTAGTGTGCAGGGTAACGGGTTGTAGTCGTGTAGACACCGGTTATTTTGTTGCTGGGAAGACCGTGGGACATCGAATATGGTGATCGTAAGGCACCTGTTGCCAGCTGTGTACAGATCTGAGCGACACTGAGCAGTGGTTATTAATTTGGAGGTTCGGTATGCATCATATAACTATTCATTAGAAGACTATACTATAGCCTGCACACACATACACATCGAAGCACAACCCGGTGAGCAGGGTAGGGCCTACAGTCATTGCAGGGGCATACCCTCCAACAACTAGGCCATATGCGATGGCCAGGGCATGAGATTGAATGTGTGTGCTGTCTGCCCTGGAAGCTATGATGATTCCAATATATGGCTTCTGACACAGCTGTACCACACCAATGCCAATATGGACATCCCCTACAGTCTCCTAGTGGGGATGCTGGGTAAACATCGGTGTCGTGGCTGATGACACCCATCAGCAATGCACACACACCTGAAAACTCACACCATAATGAGGCGGATGCACAGGCAAGACATATAATTGTGCATGCATTTGGGATGCTCAGTTCATGGTTCTGGTATCCGGACACATCCGGTGGATCCCTGCAGTATTCACTAGCTACATGCATACAAATTGTTATGGTATTTGCTATGCTACACAATCTTATCCTGCAGTAACAGTTGCAGCAGGAACAGCATGGGGCAGGGCCACACAGCCCAACACCACTGGCAAGGCCTGTACAGGCACAGTGTGACTTGGTGAAGGAACTACCTGATCAGGGCACAGTCGGCGAATGCCCATGCACAGTATGACCTGCCCTTGGCAAAGAGGCAACACAAGGCATATGCACTGACACAGTAGGTACCTACGATGGATTTCCCCTCTGTGACCCACACACAGTACAATGGATGTCAAACATGACACTACCTGTGCTCGGCCATGTACAGGAGGTGCACTGTGGGCATCCGACATAGGCAGCCCTCCAGCACCATCCTCAAGTCCAGAACACACCCAGGGTATGTCTATTGACCTAACAATTGGCAGTTGTATTAGAATGTGTATTCACCCATTGCTATGGTATGTATGTAAGCATACAAGTGACTGTGGTGGCCGAATGTTAGGGCAGCAGGCAGTACACATCCATAGTGGCACCATGACCTCTGTATCACATACAGGGGTCACAATGGTAGCCAGTAGTACACAGGGTGTCCTAACCCACTGCAGATTATGGGCTGACCATCATGTGTGTCCGTACAGCCCACACACGTTCCATGCAGATGGACAGATGTGGACCAATACAGACAAATGATATACAATGGCCTATGGATATGCCCAATGAATAACCCCAACCCCCTAAGACACACACAGACTACAGCAGGCCAGGCAGTTTGATGTAGGTTGTGTAAGGTAGGACGTCCAACACCACTGTGCTGGTATTTAAACCTGGGAACTGACATACACTGGTATCCCTCCAACCAGCAATTTAGGTAGGTCCACACACTGACATGGAGTACCTGGCATACCAGTACAGCAGCGGCAGATGTGTACAACTGTCATCTGTGCCACCCATCAAACCTACACGTGAGAGTCATGTGCACCACCCACGGTGCTGTGTAGGACTGTGGTTGTGGTTGAATGTCCCCCCACGCTATGCAGACATGTAGCAACTGTCAATGCCACATGACCATTAGCTACCCTGCAGACACAGCATGACACCTGTCTGTGTAGAACAGAGGGGTCAGCAACACAGTACTATCTGGACATGTGACACATGCGATACAGTTGACCATACTTGGCATGCTCACACACATGTCGGTAATGTTGGTCGACAACATGCATAACAGTCATACTGGGCATGCTCACACACTGAAACACAGGACGGCCAGGCATGCATACACCAGTGGTCCGGACATATCTGCCAGTACATTGCTATACTGTTGGATGTCTGCGCTGTATGGTGTGTGTGTGGTCTATTGTCTGTACATATGCCATGGTCTATTGTTAATTCACATGAGCTATGTGCGCAGGGTACTGCTACCAACACATGAATAGGGCGGTTCTTTGTTTGTGGACAGACCAACGCCTTTGGATACGGACTAGGTAAGGCACATTCCAGCAGGTGGGAGCAGCTGTGCATGGGTTTGCACAGTGTTAAGCACTGCTGACCTCTGGTCACAGCACCTTATACCCATTTAGACTCCACATGTCTTTGACAGTGCACTACTTGCATACTGGTAGAAAAACACGCTTACAGCCGCTCGCTCACTGACATTTCTGCTTGCATTTGTCACTCACGCTGTGTGTGTGCGATCCCTTGTGATGCGTATTACATCGGACTACATGACTACAGTATCGGGTATGTGTAACCATTTGGCGACAGCAGGAGTTCGACTGTACGGACTCGGTGGTCTGTCCAGTGACGTAATCATATTATATGCATGTTCCTCATACGATCTGCTCCCATCTGCCTGATACATGGGAACCGATACTCTGCAATGCTGACATGTGACTATGATTTTGTTAACTCAGCTGTCCGCCGAGTCATGCTACCGCATACCTACTGTACGTTTTCCACCTTTTAGATTGCACAACGGGAGACTGTAGGAATGACACCTTTCCCACTTTGCATGGGACAGTCCCTCATTAGGCATATCTCATGTGACAATACCAGACCTCTCCACCAATCGGGGACAAATTTCTACAGAATCAGGGACAGGTCAAGAAAAAATCAGGGACACTTTTACAAAAGTAGTGCTATTAACTTGAAATATTGACAGAATCAGAACATATGACTTAATACACATTTTATGAAGTAAAAGAAGTTTATAACTCTTACTTATTGTCATTAGTCATTAAGTGTAATTCACCACCTTTCCTTCAAAAGTCACTAATTTTAGGAGGGATTAAGAGGGACAGCGTTAAACTTTCAGTCAAACTCAGGGACGTACCTGAAATTCAGGGACAGTTGAGAGGTATGGACAATACTCTAGCCATTGCAACTGTCCTGATTAGGGGACATTCTCATTTTGTACTTGTCTGTACTGGTTGCCTGTTACAGGTCTTGTATACCTGACACGTCGATATGTTATATGTAGTAGCATAAGCAACATTACTGCTGCTAGACTAAGCTTTGATTTGTGCTGATATGTATATTTCTGTACTATGCAAGGCTGTAGGTATGTTCTGCCCTGGTACGTCTGACATTTCTACAGAACAGGTTCCACTTTGGCCATTCAGAATGGTGGCGGCCCTATAGATCCTATATGTAGAGCTATCACATGTGTCAAGGCAACACATACCCACAGCCAGTAGTAAACTGACAATTTCCACGGTTTGCACACGTTAAGGTTATTCATGTAGCATTATAATTGATAATACTGTTTCCTATTACATGTAGCTGTTTCTGATACAACAAATTAATTTCTGACACCACTACACACACTATATAGCCTCCTTTCCCGAACTCACAGGCCATGTGCCATAACTGTCATTTTGCAGGACACAACTGCCCAGACGGGTGTGTCCCTCGCAGGCGTACAGGTGTTGAACCACATTTATTATGCTATCATCTACCTAAGGTGGTCAGCAAATTATGCACTTTCCGTCACTAGCAGAACTCACATACCAATGGGTGTGAATGAACACTGTATCAGGAACAATGCATAACACCCTGTGGGACACATTTATATGATTGGTTCTATTAACCAGACACATTTACAGTCACAGAGCATATGTATTCATTCACGTTTGTCGAGGTACATGCTGTTTATGACTCATAAATGTTGTCATCTGTCATTACCTGTATTCCGCCACCTGTCCACCTAATATCACTAGTTCTGGAAGTGTTTAGTTGGACTTTGTTACATTCTGATACATAACTATGGACGTCCATGCTAATCGGGTACACGGCACTGATTTGGTCTCTATGTATTCCCCGATGGTTTACAGACTATCCGGTAGATGTGCTCTTCAGGTTTGGGAGGTGTAGGCGTGTGCTATGCCCACATAGGAATATTAATGACTTCCACTGGGCAGGCCTACTACATCTCTGCCAACCAGCACCTGCACACTTAAGCCCATTATTGCATACCCATGGTCCACCTACCTGGCACCCCTCTACAGCAGTCATGACAAATATTTACTGCGAGCACAGCTGGGGTATGAGCACACCCCTACACATTGCCCACTCTCCCCGCCTCGGGACACATGTCGTACGTTTTGTCAACCCATGTATTATCACACTTGCACAACCTACTGTTCCATGTACACCTACATCCTGCTCGTATTAGTGTCAGCAGATTCACGCGTACCCTGAATTTTTGGGGTCCCGCAAGGGACACATTTATCCATGTTTAAAGTGTAGACCTTGCAGATCTCTCCCACTGGTACTTTCCTAATGGTGTTTTGGACAGCGGCAGTGTATTCATCTGTATTGCCTGTCTGTATGTCTGACCGGCCTAGCTGGGCAGTGTGGGGGGTACAACATTTATTTATTGAACCTCCCAGTCACATATGCCCAGGCTGTAAATATGTTACCCCTAATTGCTGTGAAGTAACCTATTTATGTACATGTATATATCTACACTGACATATATATATTGTTTTGTGTGTATGTGTATATATCACTACCTGTTGTTTGTGTATATATATATATATATATATATATATATATATATATATATCCGTAGTATATCCTTGTGTGTATATATATATATATATATATATATATATATATATCTGTATGAATATATATGTGTATATAAATATATATATATATATATATATATATATATATATATATATATATATATATATATATATATATATATATATATACATACACATTTTTATCTATATATACATCTGTGTGTCTGTTAACCTATACATTTCCTGGACATGGACACTTACACATTCGAATTGGGTTTTATCTCTGCTTCAACAGCATACTATTGCCTTAGTCATTATGACACCGACACTTCACTCCGGTGAACTTGTGATCAGTATATTGCACGTTATACAGCGGACAGATGTCACACGTTTTTCATGTCTGGGGTGCTGCTGCTAACTGGGATGTGATACAGTGTCATTCGACCTATTACTTGTATGCGCAGCCTATTATTCCTGCTACTGTGTTTGTTTCTGTGCACATTCATATTATTACTGTTGATAGAATGAGTGTTTGTGTTACTGTGATTGTACGTCAACATATTGATATCTTCATGTAGTTGTCTTTCTGCTTTTCCCGGTTTGGGGTTGTCACAGCAGAACTCCGTTCCTCTCATGGGTGGCGTATAGGTTTTATGTGCTGGGCTGCCAGCCCTGACACACAACGTCCGACAACAGTATGCCCATTCATGCATGTCTCCATGCAAATGACGCTCTATCTGGGAATCACACCTACATACTAGCTGACCTCCACGGGCCGCTCCATTGCACCAGGCGCAACATACCCTAGCACTCCTGTGTCCATAATCGCATATCCATAGTTTCTCCAGCACCCCCGTGTTGAGTTTCCACGCATAACAGTCATTATACACCTGATATCGCAGCCATTATACACCTTTACACATTGCCCTCTCCAGAGCGTTGGGGCCCTACACACATTTTGTACCACCTCATGTATTCACAGGCTCACCATCCATTCATATTTGCACATACGTGCCTTTCCTGGTGATATGGATTATGAACGATTTGCGGGTTGCAAGTGTAGGTGGTCACAACATGTACTACATTCCGTCTGTTTACAATGTTGATGTAGCACTTCAACAATGTTATGGCCACTGGTATAACCCTGCCTCTGGTGTGAAGAGCTGTGCTCTACTCACACTTGTGCAGCTTTATCTGACATATGCTGCGAGCACTTTATAATTCCTTACTTGCTCTGGATTCCCTTCACAACCCTTATGTTTGCTTTCATCTTTCAGCGTTCCTTACATATCTATCTATATATATATATATATATATATATATATATATATATATCTATATATGTTTGTATGTATACATATATATGTATATATATATATATATATATATATATATGTGTGTGTGTGTGTGTATACATATATATGTATATATATATATATATATATATATATATGTATATATATATATATATATATATATGTAGATATATAATTGCATATTTCTGTTATGTCTGTGGATATTTATCTATACACACATCTATCTATCTATATATATAAAAGTTACAGCTGTACAAGACAACATACATATGCTAATAGCTGCGTACACTCGCGCAGGCACACTTGCATCTACTTATTCTGAGTTACATATGTTTACTGGCACTTCTTTGGGATTACACATGCCTTATTCCTTATGAAAGTACCACTTTGATTGATGGAATCCAGTTAATGGACCCATGCGAACGCAGTCACCTTTACATGTATAAATGTTGGCTTTACAGCACAGAGGCATTCATTACACAATTAATATATGCTATAGTCGTACTTGAACCGGGAATGCCTTTACGTTAGGCGGATACTCTAACCACTACACTATTGTTGTTCTGGCTCATTTATATGTATACCCATGGTTCATAGCTACTCTGACATATGCCTCACTTCTTCCCTTACACAGCAGGCATCCATTTTCCTGCTGGGAAAACCGCAGTACTACACTTAGGACATTCCCTGTTTCCTACTGCTCTGGACCCGTGCTGCATGTCTACTCACTCCAAGGTTATGCAGAACTCCTACGCTTATAGTCCTCGTACATGCACATGTTTGATTGTCAGGGTGTTCATGTGCTGGCCCAGGTTTAGGCTTGGCTGTCTGGTGACTAGAACTGCCCTGGTGCTGTTCAAATATCAGACGTAGCACATGGACAGAGTTAGTCCAGATTTTAACATTCTACCTGTGTTTACAGATGCAGGTGTTTGGGCACCTCTGACCACATTATTAGGTCAGCGCTACATAATTTAGGGCAGGGAGTGGTTTCACGTGTTTCCCTTCCCATTTGACTATTTAATTCATTTATAGATACAATTAATATTATTCTGGACATCAGTTATAAATTCACTACAGGTATGCAATAGTCCTGTCAACAGATGTGACAGTTGGTTGGTGTACTTATGTGTACAGACCTCTGTGATACTCGGGGACTCGTTTCTACAGTGACAGGAACAAGGCTATGACAACTCAGGGACAATCACAGACACTTCTACCATATTAGTACTATTAACTTGGAACGTGTTGACAGATTCATAATACTACTAATTTTCTGCAGTTAAATGAGTCTATTACTCTTCATTGTTGTAAGTAGTCATTCTCATTCAACACCTTTCCTCGAAAGGTCACTGGCTTTGTGAGTGGTTAAGAGGCTGGCCAGTTATTGTGTGAATGCTCTGACCATTGGTAGTGTTGACATTGTCATATGTACAGGTTGGGATATATTCTGGGGACTAGGGTTGCCACCTTTTCAAATGGCCAAGATGGGACATTTTCGGAACATACATCAGATTTTACAGGCCGACACATACCCATGGTCAGTACAAAGGATAGAACTTTACTTATTTGCCTAAATAAAAGCCTATTCTTGTAGCGGTTTAGTTGCTTATTCTGTTTCTTGTAACATTTAGTTATTTTAGATACAGAAATAATTATTTTATGCAACTATTACATAACATATGGGACATAATTATGTCCTACAATCTCAGGACATTTGCCATTTTTAATATTTTTTGCCAGGACACAACTGCCCAAAGAGGGACTGTCCCTCGCAAAGTGGGACAGATGGTAACCCTACTGGGGACACCAGATTGTTTGGGCCAACACATAGCCACGGTCAGTGCAGGTTTAGAACATTCATTAGTTTCCTAGCTGTGAGCCTATACATTTAGCCCTTTTGTTGTTTGCCTGTTTCTTGTACAAATTAAGTTTATTCTATCCTGACGTGACCACTTTAGGCAACTGTTACATGCAGTATGGTACATATTTATTTCCTACAATCACAGGACATTTGGCATTGTATCATTGTTGGTCAGGTCACACCTACACACACATTAATTGTCCCTCACACAGTGGATCAGGGGGTATCCTGTTTACGTCAGTGCCGTCATCACCCTTATACCATGTGCCACTATGCGAATGTGTGCAATATATTCTCTCGCTTATTCGTGTCGGGACACGTGTGTCACTGGCAGGTGTTTGATCCTGGGTAGTAAGTTTTGCATGACCATCTAGGGCTGGACAGTCTCGTGCACCACTACTGCACTTTCCAACTTGTGTCCAGATGTCTACAGGACTGGACATCGTGTCTTCATACCCATTTACACAGGTTACTTATCCCATGAGGGATAGCCAAAAATTTAACAAGACCGATAATAACAAGACCGATACCGACCATTGTTCTGGTGTTACGAAAATGTGCTGGGGGTTTTACATGCAAGGGATACATAGTTTGCAATCCTGTGACTGCCTAGGGTGACACTACCTACTACATATGCGTAGTGGTCACTATGTGTAGATGTGGCTGCACCAAACTAGTAGGCCAAGTATGACTGGATTTGGTGGACGTTCAGGTATGGGGGCGGGTTGTGTGCTGTGGAGGGGATGCTGGGTAGTCCATTATGCATCCAGGTGTGTTGCATTTGATATGGCCAGTTCCATCAGGACCAATCTGTGGGTATGTGTCAGTGACATTTCTGTACATTTGTATCACACATTTTAATATTCATATGTTTGTGGGATTGTGTTCTACAGTATGGCCTGTCTGGTTGTATTGCAGATGTGTATACATGTTTTTGTGTTTCTTTCTGCTTCACCCACTGCTCCCTTATACACCTCCGGTTCACTTATTCTGCATACGACACAGTGTCGCCTTTGAGGATTATACTATTACCCATCCCCCCCACACACACACATATTCCTGACACTCCATCCATCACTACTTTGGTTGATGGCCCATGACACGGTCAAGGTAACACATTGCATACCCTACATATGTCAGGTACCTGTATGGTTGTGTGGACTACCCTGCCATGTTTGACCTTCCACATGCTATACCTCACGCACATAGGTACACGTCCATACTTAACTTTCATGACATGGTTGGTATACCCGGGATATACGCGTTCACTTATGACACATCCTGACAAGTTCGGCTTGGACCGCAAATGTATGGATTTTGGCCGACTGTTCTAATCATTGTTAGGATACCACCTTTTCCTATGTCCAGAATGGGATATATTCCGGACACATATCCGATTGTACTGGACAACACGTACCCACAGTCAATGCTATGGATAATACTGTTTCTTTCAGCCTACATGTTGCCTTATTGTTGTAGCAGTTTATATGCTCCTTCTGTTTCGTTTACATGCTTATTCTATTTCCTGTTACATTTGGTATGTGAAATATGGACATACCTATTGTATGTGACTATTACATGCATTGTGGGATATAATTCGGTCATACGGTCACTAGATATTTACATTTATCGTGTTTTTTGTTATGGACACATCTGCCCAGCTGTGTACCCTCCCTCACAATATGAGTCAGCTGGTGACCCTGACCATTGGGCTGGACTTACCTATTGGCGGCGTGCTAACATATGATGCGTTTCACTTCCACTTGGTATAACTATCTACACTACATTGGACTATAGGCACACGGTTTTCAATGTCATTTGTTCGCGGGATAGGGACCCATTATTCCCTACCATGCATTTGTGTTTGCTTCTTCATTTTGTGTTCGCAGGAACTGTCTTGCATGCTTTGCATATGTTTCAGTATCCATGGACACTGACAGATGTGATTACTATTGCTTGCAAATTGTTATATGCAAGCATTTTAGGTTGCATGTCGACAGCTGACATTTCCACGCCTCCGTGTGGCACTTTGACACGCCCTATGCACTCACGCTCCTTTCCTATGCACGTGGCTGTGGCGGCAGCGCGCCTTCATTAATATGCATTTGGCGCTACTGCGCCATCTTCACACCACACGGTCGGTGCAAGCCTAATGCCGGCCTTGCGCCGAGCTTCATGAATCCTGGTGATTGTCTTTCTTTAACCAAATAAGGGATGAAACAAGAGACTGGACATCTGCACCCCAGACTCGACTGGGCAACTTTTGTAGGGCAACTAGCAAGAAACAAAATGTATAAAGAACCTCAGTCAAAAAAAACTGCAGGCAGGAAAAATCAATCTTGCCAATAATAAAGTTGAGAATTTATTCACATATATAACAGTTAGTTTACTGCTTTCATCTCCAACGAAGACTTTATAAGAACTGTTCTAAGTCACTTGTAAGCACATTTTAAAGTGAATCACATTAACCATTCAATTAGCCAATCAACTGGCAAGAGGACCTCACCTTCTACTAGAACAGGAGATTTACTTCCCAGTATGTCCACAACTATTAAGACAAGTTGTCTGGGTTTTATTCCCTAAGAGAACAATTGGTAAAGCAAGTACCTGGTCTGGAGACCTACATATCAACAACAGCAGATGGCATGATAGGTACCTAACCTAGTGTATCACTCATTTCCTAAACAGGCTTCCCTTACCTATCAAGCAGAGTACTTGTGTAGTAACCTACAAAACCTATGAAACCAGTCTACATAACTGGATGGTTAATCACAAATTTTCACAAGGGATATGTGGAGAAAGTCTACTTAATGACAGAGATGTGGCTGAGCTTCTTGTTGGCCTCTTTTGGCCATAAGCTTGACAAGAATCTATGAACCAAGAGATTGTGCTCATTCATCAGTTTTATAAGTATCTCAAACTACAGTATTCTTACTGCTATCAGAATTCTTCTGGATTAATACTGATCAATCTCCAAGTGCGTGAATCTCCAGAGGCAATAAAACGAAAGTAAAGTGTTCAACAAATCAAAAAGCACTCATAAAAATAAAAGTAAATGTGATTTTTATTCCAACGAGTAAGCGCTTTCGCCAAAGGCTTCTTCAGACTCTTATTACAAAAATCAAACTGCAAAAAACACTTTTAAAACTTCCCTAAAGTTCCTATAGGTCAATACATCATTTCTGGTCACATGCTGTGCTCTCTTAAAAGACAGAAACAAAAAGTGTATTTATATGGACAAAGCGTCCTTACTTACTAAAATAACTCCTTCCATCAATATACATTCATTAATCCATATTATCCATTACATGAAATTAAAACGCATATACATTAACTCATCATATAAAGTATTAAACGCTGTGCAACGTCTCTCGCTGCTGCATTTACTAAAAACTAGAGATTCCTGTGACAGCATGGTGTCTTAGGATTTAAAAGCACAACAACTTTAATGCTCGCTTTGCACTCTGTCAGCAAAGTTTAAATGGCGTGCAGTACGATCATTTTATACAAGGAAGTAATAATCCTACTGCCACTTAACAATTTATAAAATTATATCTCAAGAAAGAGTGTGACATTGAAATTCATTCCGTCAGGAGTATAAGCGTGCATTTACGCTCACTCAACGTAACGAATAGTGAACACTTTACAAAGTCCTCTGCATTAAATAAGATCTCAATATCGCTATAACATACTGATGTCATAAATATAATACATAGAAAAACAACTAAGAAGCCAGCATTGCATTCTGTCTGGGTAATAAAAACCTGTTTTACAATAACTTTATACGAATATGTCTTTGCTCCAACTGCACTTTATATACAAATGTGGCTCAAACAACAGTGCTCACATTCGAAATTCGCTCCTTGAGCATATATCTAATTAAATCTTAAACATAATTAAAACAACTAGTATTTTTAAAATCAACATTGTATATTTACATGTGTGATCGTATGCTTGTGGGAATTAATAAGCGCGATAACACCCTGAGCATGTATCGGGTTGAGTGTAAATTAAATAACATGCACATACCTGCTGGTACATTTATTAAAAATAAAATAAAAGTGTGAATAAAAGTGAAAATAAAAGTGAAAATAAATATGCATGGGAAAAGCCCGTGACATAAGGCATTATTGATGACAACAGTACCTATATTAAAATAAAAGTAACTAATCTTCATTGAGTAAAATCTGGGACTCTATTTACTATCACTTGTAGGTAATGGTAAACTTATAAAACAATAGTTAAAAATACAGTCTGCATTATGTGTAAAATCAATACATGTGAGTCCTATACGTGTCTTTTCATTTTTCTACTTCTTAGGAACTTTACTGATATCCTTAGAAAACCCTGGATCTAATTACATTATTAATTAATACCGTATTTGAAGAGTCCAATTTATGTACCATCAAAATGATCTAAATTGCTGTACCCAAAGGCTATGAATACTAATCTCTGGGGACGGAACACTCAAGAATATAGTGTATATGTTCTAATATGATACTAAAACTACAAATAACCTACGTCTCTATATATATAGCCCACATTTCCTAGAAATTAGGAGTGTACTTCTTTGTGGCTACATACTTTATACCTTTCACTCTATAGGAGTTTTTATATTAATAAGGACTAACCAATTCACTAATCTCGTCAACAAGCACAGGGTGGTCACTAATAGGTTCTCAAATCTCCTTAGTGCACTAAGTATAAGTGGTGATGATATCCATCATCTACGTAACCTTCTACTCTTCAAAAATGGCTTTAGTTGTACTTTATCATTAAGGCCTGGTAGTCTATCTGACCTTAATCTTATAATCCATCTTGTTTCTTGCTCTAAGGTCCTGTTGATTAAGTCTCCACCTCTGAAGCCTTCAAAAATACATTGAATAACACAAAACTTAAAGTTGTGATTTGTGCCTGCCAATCTATTGTGTCTGGCCAAGGCATTGGTTTCAGTGCCCACTCTAATGTGGTACGTATGTTCCTAACTCTCTCCTTAAGTGATCTATTGGTTTTCCCTATATAATAGCCATTACAAGCTGTACACGTGGCCATGTATACTACATTCTTGCTTTCACAAGTCGTATTAGTTCTAAAATTATACATACGTCCTGTAACTGGATGTTCAAAAATAGTTTCTTTGTTAATGTAAGTGCATTGCTTACAATGACCACAAGGTGCAGTGTTCTTATCATCTATCGACCTGCTTTTCGACTGATATTTAGGTCTGCATAAAATGCTCCTTAAATTCGGATGGTTTTTGTAGGCTATCTGTGGTACTGGGCCTACTATCTCACTGACGTCCCTGTCTGATTTCAGAATTCCCCAATGTCTATTCATAGCTTTCTTCGCTTCCAGATTCATCCTACTGAAAGATTAGCTACTTTTATTTTAATATAGGTACCGTTGTCATCAATAATGCCTTATGTCACGGGCTTCTCCCATGCATATTTATTTTCACTTTTATTTTCACTTTTATTCACACTTTTATTTTACATTTTTAATAAATGTACCAGCAGGTATGTGCATGTTATTTAATTTACACTCAACCCGATACATGCTCGTAGGGTGTTATCGTGCGCTTATTAATTCCCACAAACGCACGATCACACATGTAAATATACAATGCTGATTTTAAAAATACTAGTTGTTTTAATTATGTTTAAGATTTAATTAGATATATGCTCAAAGGGAGCGAATTTCCGAATGTGAGCACTGTTGTTTGAGCCACATTTGTATATAAAGTGCAGTTGAGCAAAGACATATTTACGATAAAGTTATTGTAAAACAGGTTTTTATAACCCGTAGACAGAATGCAATGCTGGCTTCTTAGTTGTTTTCTATGTATTATATTTATGACATCAGTATGTTATAGCGATATTGAGATCTTATTTAATGCAGAGGACTTTGTAAAGTGTTCACTATTCGTTACGCTGAGTGGCCGTAATGCATGCTTATACTCTGACAGAATGAATATCGCAATGTCATATTTTTTCCTGGGATGTAATTTTATAAACTGTTAAGTGGTAGCAGGATTATTACTTCCTTGTATAAAATGATCGTACTGCACGCTATTTAAACTTTGCTGATAGCGAGCAATAAAGTTATTGTGTTTTTATATCCTAAGACATCATGTTGTCACAGGATTTTCTAGATTTTAGTAAACGCAGTAGCGTAGAGAGACGTTGCACAGCGTTTAATACTTTATATGATGAGTTAATGTATATGTGTGCTTTTAATTTCATACGGATAATATGGATCAATGAATGTATATTTATGGGAGTAGTTATCTTAGTAAGTTATGACGCTTTGTTCATGTGAATACACTTTTTGTTTCTGTCTTTTTAAGAGAGCACAGCATGTGACCAGAAATGATGTATTGACCTATAGGGACTTTAGTGAAGTTTTAAAAGTGTTTTTTGTAGTTTGATTTTTGTAATAAGAGTCTGAAGAAGCCTTTGGCGAAAGCGCTTACTCGTTGGAATAAAAATCACATTTACTTTTATTTTTATGAGTGCTTTTTGATTTGTTGAACACTTTACTTTCGTTTTATTGCCTCTGGAGATTCACGCACTTGGAGATTGGTTTGTGCTTATTTTTACGTATAGCGTGAGTTTCCTGCCTCGACTGATAGCAGCCCTGCTCTTGGTTTTGTGTATCTATTATTCAGTTTGTCAGCGCTGCAGGAAGTGAAGATGGCGAACGAAAGTAGTGTAAATATTGAACTACCTTACGTACCACGCGTTTTAGAACATACTTCCAATGTTCTTGAAAGATTTAAGACTTGTGTTTCTGGGAATACTAACTCATTAATGAATTTCAATCCAGTCGTCGATGGAAGGATAGATAATCAAGCTGATGTGAGTACCATGGATTCCTCTAAAGACTTACAAGACTTAGAGACTGTTTTTAGTAAACTAGTTAAATTACAAGTTCAAAGATATTATTTTGAAAGTTGTCTAAACAAGCGAATTATACCACGTGGGCTACGAGTATTGAAGATGCCCACTACTGGTACTTCTTTACCAGACCTGTTATATCGATGGCAGCAGCTCAACATGGACTTGAGCTTCAGTTATATGAAACTCTTAATCGAGTTTCATCTGCCTGAGGAGGAAAGACTGAGATTGACTGTAAATAATTTGTTTAAAGATTTTGAATGTAAATATGCTGACAATGAAGTGTGTATGGGAAGATTAGGAAAAGTTATAGAGGATGTTCTGTTTTTAGAGAAACGGTTGTTAGACCAGAAAAAAGTGAAGATCACCAGGGACGTAAGAGATTTTATAAATAATAATGTTTTCACCTGGCCTAGGGATATGAACTCAAATGTACATCCTAATCAGAGTTCATATTCTACCCGTAGGCCCTTAGGTACAACAGGTAATAATTATGTAAGTACCATACCAACTACACCCTCAATTAATCCTGATAGACACTCACGTAACAATACTTCTGAAAGCAGAATATTAAACAGAATTACCCCAAATAACAAACAGAGTGATATCACAAATATATTAGGTACCAGTGTCAATGTAGGGCCTGAACAACATGTTATAGCATCTAACAATTTAGAAACAGAGAATGAGAGTCCAAATAGGACACAAGGAAATGGCAGAGATAATAATACTGATATGGGGGAAAGTCTAACAGGCTGCATTACGGATGTACAGAGATCAGGTGCAGCAGTAGTCAGACCAAAATCGAATAGTGTTATTTTAAACACAAACAGATTCCCTGCCCCCCTCCCTATAGCTCAGAACCATTTTTTGGACAAAAGAAGGTCGACCAGCAGGGGGAGACAGAAGAGGAAAGGATCAGTAGACGAGCAGGAACAAGCAGGCCCCACAATAAAGAAAATGTGGGGGAGACAAAATCACTAATTATGAATCTGTCTGGAAGGGTCTTAAATGAAAATGAAATACAGGTTCTAAGTAAAGGACTAGGATTCATTCCTACAAAGAGCAGTGATTTAGTGGATACTATCCTAGAAACAAAAATGTTTATTCGTAATTTACAACTCAGGTTAGATTTTGGACAATTTGATAACAGCTTAGAACAGAGTAAGCACCGTCCAAACAGTACCTACATTCCTCAACTTCATCCAACTATAGAGGTGTTTGGGAATGTCGTGGAAGATGATATATATAGACATTATCAGGAGAAAGCTCCACCAAGACACGGACGTAACTTGAATTATAAGCAAAGGCAAGCGTTGCAATCCCTAAAAGATGACAGCTCTATAGTAATAAGACCAGCTGATAAAGGTGGCCCCGTGGTCATAATGGATGATACATACTATACTGACAAAATGTTCCAGATGCTTGATGATAGTAACACATACTCCAAACTAACCAAGGGTACTTTAACAGAAATGGTGTTTAGTGTTTACAATACCTTAGATGATTTAGTAATGTCGCAGGATATAACACAACAACTTTATGAATATCTCAAGGTGAAAGATCCCACCATTCCGATTATACAGGGACTTCCCAAAGTCCATAAGAATAGTATAGATCCACCGTTAAGACCCATTGTTGCAGGTCAGGGTCGGGTCACCGAACCTCTCTCTATTTATCTGGAAAGTGTATTAAGACCATTAGTGAGTGATAACAAGAAAATTTTGAAAGACAGCAAACAGTTCCTTTTAGATTTATACTCCCAAACTCGACCTTTGGGAGAACAGCAACATTTTTTCTTCGTGACACTAGATGTTGTCAGTTTATTCACAGTAATTCCGAATGACACAGGGATAAGTATGTTAACTGAATATTTGAAAACACACTCTGATTTTTCGGACAAAAAGATTGACCTTATTGCATTGCTACTTGAAACCATATTGACGAACAATGCTTTTGCATTTCAAGAAGTTATATATTTACAGAAGGATGGCGTAGCTATGGGCACATCTTGTGCTAATAGCTACGCCAACCTAGTGATGGCTAGGTGGGAGGATGTTCACCTTTACGACAACCCGTTTTTTAAAGAGTACGTCGGTATGTATTGCCGATTTGTAGATGATCTCTTTTTCATATGGTTGGGGGACGAACCCTCCCTTAAAGATTTTATATCCTACCTGGATAACACGACGGATTTTCTAAAATTCACTATGAATTTTTCAAACAAATCCTTACCTTTCTTGGATGTGGAAGTATTTAGGATGTCAAATGGCTTGATTAATACAACAATTCATAGGAAAGGGTGTCAAAGGAATAACATATTACACAGAAATAGTATGCACCCTGGGCATGTTTTCCAGAATGTCCTTAAAGGACAATTCATGAGAGTATCAAGACTCAATTCACAACAAGAGTACTATGTTAAAGGAATAGAGGACATGAAGGAGAGATTCCTTGAAAGGGGATATAAAGAAAATGAAATACTAGACATGGTTAATATAGTGGAGACTTTAAGGACAAGTGCCGCTAGACCATATTTCATGGCACAAGAGGGAACTGCAAAGAGCCCATTATCCTCGAGAACTGATGTCAGAGCCAATCTCACTTTCAGTAGGATGAATCTGGAAGCGAAGAAAGCTATGAATAGACATTGGGGAATTCTGAAATCAGACAGGGACGTCAGTGAGATAGTAGGCCCAGTACCACAGATAGCCTACAAAAACCATCCGAATTTAAGGAGCATTTTATGCAGACCTAAATATCAGTCGAAAAGCAGGTCGATAGATGATAAGAACACTGCACCTTGTGGTCATTGTAAGCAATGCACTTACATTAACAAAGAAACTATTTTTGAACATCCAGTTACAGGACGTATGTATAATTTTAGAACTAATACGACTTGTGAAAGCAAGAATGTAGTATACATGGCCACGTGTACAGCTTGTAATGGCTATTATATAGGGAAAACCAATAGATCACTTAAGGAGAGAGTTAGGGAACATACGTACCACATTAGAGTGGGCACTGAAACCAATGCCTTGGCCAGACACAATAGATTGGCAGGCACAAATCACAACTTTAAGTTTTGTGTTATTCAATGTATTTTTGAAGGCTTCAGAGGTGGAGACTTAATCAACAGGACCTTAGAGCAAGAAACAAGATGGATTATAAGATTAAGGTCAGATAGACTACCAGGCCTTAATGATAAAGTACAACTAAAGCCATTTTTGAAGAGTAGAAGGTTACGTAGATGATGGATATCATCACCACTTATACTTAGTGCACTAAGGAGATTTGAGAACCTATTAGTGACCACCCTGTGCTTGTTGACGTAGATTAGTGAATTGGTTAGTCCTTATTAATATAAAAACTCCTATAGAGTGAAAGGTATAAAGTATGTAGCCACAAAGAAGTACACTCCTAATTTCTAGGAAATGTGGGCTATATATATAGAGACGTAGGTTATTTGTAGTTTTAGTATCATATTAGAACATATACACTATATTCTTGAGTGTTCCGTCCCCAGAGATTAGTATTCATAGCCTTTGGGTACAGCAATTTAGATCATTTTGATGGTACATAAATTGGACTCTTCAAATACGGTATTAATTAATAATGTAGTTAGATCCAGGGTTTTCTAAGGATATCAGTAAAGTTCCCTAAGAAGTAGAAAAATGAAAAGACACGTATAGGGCTCACATGTATTGATTTTACACATAATGCAGACTGTATTTTTAACTATTGTTTTATAAGTTTACCATTACCTACAAGTGATAGTAAATAGAGTCCCAGATTTTACTCAATGAAGATTAGTTACTTTTATTTTAATATAGGTACTGTTGTCATCAATAATGCCTTATGTCACGGGCTTTTCCCATGCATATTTATTTTCACTTTTATTTTCACTTTTATTCACACTTTTATTTTACATTTTTAATAAATGTACCAGCAGGTATGTGCATGTTATTTAATTTACACTCAACCCGATACATGCTCGTAGGGTGTTATCGTGCGCTTATTAATTCCCACAAACGCACGATCACACATGTAAATATACAATGTTGATTTTAAAAATACTAGTTGTTTTAATTATGTTTAAGATTTAATTAGATATATGCTCAAAGGGAGCGAATTTCCGAATGTGAGCACTGTTGTTTGAGCCACATTTGTATATAAAGTGCAGTTGGAGCAAAGACATATTTACGTATAAAGTTATTGTAAAACAGGTTTTTTATAACCCGTAGACAGAATGCAATGCTGGCTTCTTAGTTGTTTTTTCTATGTATTATATTTATGACATCAGTATGTTATAGCGATATTGAGATCTTATTTAATGCAGAGGGACTTTGTAAAGTGTTCACTATTCGTTACGTTGAGTGAGCGTAAATGCACGCTTATACTCCCTGACGGAATGAATTTCGCAATGTCACACTCTTTCTTGAGATATAATTTTATAAATTGTTAAGTGGCAGTAGGATTATTACTTCCTTGTATAAAATGATCGTACTGCACGCCATTTAAACTTTGCTGACAGAGTGCAAAGCGAGCATTAAAGTTGTTGTGCTTTTAAATCCTAAGACACCATGCTGTCACAGGAATCTCTAGTTTTTAGTAAATGCAGCAGCGTAGAGACGTTGCACAGCGTTTAATACTTTATATGATGAGTTAATGTATATGTACGTTTTTAATTTCATGTACGGATAATATGGATTAATGAATGTATATTGATGGAAGTAGTTATTTTAGTAAGTAAGGACGCTTTGTCCATGTAAATACACTTTTTGTTTCTGTCTTTTTAAGAGAGCACAGCATGTGACCAGAAATGATGTATTGACCTATAGGAACTTTAGGGAAGTTTTAAAAGTGTTTTTTGCAGTTTGATTTTTGTAATAAGAGTCTGAAGAAGCCTTTGGCGAAAGCGCTTACTCGTTGGAATAAAAATCACATTTACTTTTATTTTTATGAGTGCTTTTTGATTTGTTGAACACTTTACTTTCGTTTTATTGCCTCTGGAGATTCACGCACTTGGAGATTGGTTTGTGCTTATTTTTACGTATAGCGTGAGTTTCCTGCCTCGACTGATAGCAGCCCTGCTCTTGGTTTTGTGGATTAATACTGATGACATTTTTACTGTACTAAAATAGTCTTGTCACTGAAGGACTGAGATGACAATAATAAAATATTACCCACATATAGTACTCCAACTTTTCTATTATAAATTTTGGCAAAAAATAAAATAAAAGATTTATATTTTAGAACTGTTTTCAGTCAAACAAAAATATCAAAACCTGTCTCTGATGGAAAGAAACAGTGTAGTATAACAAAAAGTATAAAATGCAGTCTACCCTATCAAGTAGTATTAATTGTGGAAATAAAGTTATAAAGTATGACTTTTGTTTTTATTTATTTTGGGTAAACTATGGGTGAACAAAGGTTGAGCTCTCGAGTTAAGTTGTCTGAGGTTCAATTCGCCAACAATCAGAGTTCCTATATAGGAAATAACTATTAGCAAGTTCTCCTGGCTGTCATGCCCTTGTTGGGGGAATTTCCTTGTTCTTTAAGTAGATGTGGCCACAAGTTGGTATATATAAGTTTGGGGGGTTGCCCCCCTCATCAGGAGGAGCAAGGGGGCTTGCCCTCCTTCAAAAACAGTTAAAAAGTGTTTTTTTTAGTAAATGCAGTTTGGGGATTCCAATCCTCAGTGCCTTCAGTTTTGTATGTTCATAGTGAAAGCTTTGATTTTCTGTGATTTTGCTAACAGAATGTGGGGCAGTAAGTCAGATGGGGACAGTGTATGCCATACTACATTATTAATTTATTATTTAATTAGCATTTGTTTATTGGGAAAGTGAAAGTTAGCCATGACAGCCCCTTTTGGCAGATGTCCTGGGAGTAAAGCTCCACAGATAATGAATCTTATAAGATGTCTTCCAATACAATGCAATACAATACAACAAATGTTAATTATAATATATACATACAAAGATTAGTATATAAAGATAAAAAAAAAACAGAAATGAATAGTATATAAAGAAAAAAAAACAGAAATTAATAGAACCCAGATATAATTATATTCCACAGAGGTATATTTTATTTTATTAAGTAGCAGTGATAATGCTGTCATCTTCTATAAGGTTGATAGATAGATGCAATAGAATATGTGTAGAGCATTGCTACACACCCTGGTTTAATTAAGTAGACCATTAAGAGTGACTAGACCTGGTTTCTTAACACAAAGTCTTGCTTCATCTGGCTGCCACATTTTTACGGGTAATTATGATTATGTATAATATACCATAATACACCACTACAGTTCTTTTAGTTGTTAGGTACCAGCCCTTTTCTAACAATAGTACAGAGCCCTCTGCAACTGTTTCACCTTGAAATTACTCATGACCTCTTGTTGTTGTTGTTTGTCTTTCAGCTTTTCCCGGTTAGGGGTCGCCACAGTGGAACTCTGGTCCGCTAATGATTGGCAGTAGATTTTCACAAATGCTGAGGTGTCAGCTCGACGTCCAACCTTCAACGAAGGCACGCCCATTTACGCATGTCTTTCGAACACCCACCCGACCAAGGGTAGGACATGCAGACTCCACACAGAAGGCACTCCCCACACTCTAGCCGAGAATCGAACGGGAGAACCTCTTGCTGTGAGGCAACAATGCTACTGCTGCACCACCTTATGAAATCTAAATCATTACAGAGAACTGAAATATATTATTCAGTTATAATATTGATATATATGGATGTGTGTGTGTGTGTGTGTGTGTGTGTGTGTGTGTGTGTGTGTGTGTGTGTGTGTGTGCGTGTGTGTGTGTATGCATATATATATATATATATATATATATATATATATATATATATATATATATATATAAATATATGTCTATATATGGATTTACTTACCTTTATCGAAAGGTACTGATAACAACATGAATAATGCCTATGCTAAATGATCGTCATTATGCACGTTGATACATTGCCAAGCATGCTCCATGCATCAATCTTGACACATGCAAAAACCTTAAAGCAAAATTAAAAACATTGTTTTTTGTATGGGGGCAATCCCCCCTGCACCCCCCATGTTGAGGGCTGCACCCAACCCCACCCACTGCTAATTATCGATTCTAACTCCAAGATAGCACAGTTCTCTGGGAAAGGGCAAATTCCTCAACCTCAGAAATCGCCCTATCTGCTACTTTTGTCACAGGTGTTGACTAAACTGTGTCAACTAAACAGATGTCAACAAAAGTAGTGTTTTCCATATAAATATGTATATTTTATGGTGAAAATCATTTTGCTATCTAGATTTATGCTGAACTAGTACTATCACAGGCTAAAAGGCTTTATAAGAGCAAGTAACAGACAAAGATGTCAATACACTTGCTGTTATTTTTGCTTAATGCCATATTGAACAAATCTTGGGCATGTAACCAACACTGTATCACCCTCACTTTCATAGAAGGGTTGTATCTCTATGTTGGGTTCTATCTCTTATAATCTATCTGGACTAGAATATGGGATGTATTCCCTAGCCACAGGGTATTAGGGTCGCAATCAGCAGATGCCAATGGGGAGGTTTTGCTATACCAGCATTTAAAAATGACTAGAGATACTGTATTTCCTGACACATCTAAAGATAGGAAGTACTGTGTGTTTAGTATTACACCAGTAGCAAAGCTTGTTACATTTACTACAGTTTCAGAGGAAAAGAGAATATTTTGGTTCTCAGTTTTGACAGGACTATTTTTTTTTGTCCTCAACTTAGAGTGGTGGGGGTGCAAGCTCAGGGAAATGCACAGGTTACCAGATAGCATAGCTACTGCTTTGAACAGAATCAAGTATATTCTTGCCAGGGTCTGGGATGATTCCACTTCAAAATATGCTCACATCTCCTTATAAACTGTGTATTGTTTACTTTCTTTTAAGTACTCACTCAGAAACATCAGCGCACTTATCTGTCACTTCAGAACTAATGACAACTGACTCTTCCATGGAATACCATAGCAAAATTAATTTTAACAGAATCATTATTATTGTAAGAAATAATGTTCCACATTGCAACAAATTATAAGCCTGCTGTTGTCTGCTTGCATAAGTACTTTGATATGGCACATTACATCATTTTAAAATACACTTTAAACTAAAAGTAATCACTTTCTGAACCCTAGGCAGATAGACGACTTCTTTTGCTCTTTGCAGTACATTTGTAATTATTTTATGTCAGTTCAAGTCTATCTCATTATTCAGACATTTCCTGTGAGAAAACTTGAAGCACATAGCATTATTTTAGTTATTAAACCTAGCATGAAAATGGATAGCAAAATTGTCATTTTTAAACTTAACTCACTTTTCCTCATCTGATGTTCCAATAATTTAGGCACAGTGTATTTCTATCTTCCCACAGGTGTTCGCCAATGCACCATAGTAATTAATATCAATGTAACTGCTCATGCACACACACACGCACCCCCCCCACACACACACGCATGCATGCACGCACGCACACATGCACACACGCACAGTCACACTCTGAATTTCAGTTTTTATCTTCTGTGTTTTCTGCAGAAATTCACAGCTGCACAGTACATTTGGTGTACTAATCAGAAATTAAAGGAAATGCATTTTTCCGTCTTGACTATAATACCATTTTTGCATGTTATCTATGTTTATATGATATTTGCAGCTGAATCTATACAGTGTGCACACTGTCTTTAAAATTTTCTTCATCTTGCCTATGCTCTTGTCAGTATGGACTTTCCTGACTTTAGACCGTCTATTATATCAAGTGTAAGTAATTTCCTCTGCAGAAAATAATCAGTTCATTATTGTTTTGTTTTCACTAATGATGATAATTTTACTGTTTGAACCAAAAAAACACTGACCTCTTTCATGTTTCTTCTTGCTGCAATATAGTGATCATATCATCTGGTATAAGTATCCCAAACTCAGTTTCATTTCTTATTGCTTTCATCACATCTGTCAGTTACGTACTAGGACAACAAAAGTCATGTCAGTGAATAGCAAATATGATGTTACCAAGCCCACTTGCGGAAAGGCAAAGCAGGAAAAATCATAGGAATCATGAAAAGTTCAAGGCCAGTGAGTCTTACAACATTACACCTTGCCAGTTCTTACCCATGACTGTACCTCCCCTCTTAAAAAGGGTTACGCCAGTCAAGCCCAGGGTGACTTTATCAACACTCATCCAATGAGCCAGGTCCTGTTTGAAGGAAGATAGTGTAACACCCTGCTGTGAGGGAGATGCTGAGTAATGATTCTGCCTTTCCACCTTGCTTTATTGATCTGCTGAAGTGGGTTTTGATCACAGGACCTAGTATTTGTGAGGCTGTTTGATTTGTAAAGGTAGAAGAGATTCTGGACTACTGGGTTTTTGATTGTTTGGAAGGCAAGGCATAGCTCTCCTCTGTGGAACCTGTGAGACACAGAAAAGAAAGACAGCGCTTCTAGACTTTCCTGGTAGATTAGGGATTTTAAGCCTGTTGTCTTTTTTTAGGAACCTCTGGGGTCCTTCCAATTGTTTGATATGTCTGGTGAGGAACATCCCAAAAAGCCATTATATTCTATCATTGGTCTGAAAAGTGTAAACTACAAAGAGATGCTAACATCTTTAAATATGGATGACATTCCCTTGATGAACAGCTGTGCCAAGTGGAAGGATTTCCTGACAATCATTGCTACATGATGGTTAAAGACAGAGAATTATTAACACAGGTTCTCAGGTTTCTAACTACATTTTTGCTTTGAAGTTGGATATTGCCAACACTTTATGCTGGCGGGGGTCTGCCAATTGAAATAATATTGCAATTTTTAACTTTTAATTTAAACCCATTTTCAATTCAGTAGGCATTTATAGGTGTAAGCTTCTGCTGTAGGTTTTATGTGTCAGAAAGGAATTTCAAATCACTCCTAGTGTGCAGTCATCTGCAGATTTGGTTAGTCATGGATATTGCTATTTAGCCTGTAAATCAGACTGTATAAATGTACTTAATGATTTTTTAACTGATATTATACATCAATAAGTTTTTAGTTAAGGAAAGGTTTATTATTTTTAACTTTAAAGGTAGGAGGGCTTAAGCTCCATAAGGTCAGTATCTGATTTGTCGTGATTATTTTACAAGTGATTTAAATTAGTGAATTGTGCTTTTTGTTTTTTTTTTTTGATGAAGTTAATAATATAGCAGGTGGACAGAAGTGCTTATACGTGTATAATGAATGACATAAATAACTTATTATGTGTCAAACTTCCTTAGCCTACATAATTTTTTGGTTACATTCTGTTTGTGTCACAAGTGAAGTTCAGATCCCTGGATCTAGTGTTTCTGGAGCTGTTTGTTGTGCAAACATGCAATAGATCCATCAGGGCTGGGTCTGAGGATGCCATGTAAGCTATGCAATGGTCTACACTCAGCAGCCTGTAGGAGACTGAGTACAGAGATATCAGTGTAGGGTGGGGTACTCATGACTTGAAATATCCTAGTGAGAAACATTTGTGGGCATTCCAACTGTTGCAAGTGTCTGGGTATATATATGCCAAAGGGGGCATTGTACTTAATGACAGGTCTGATAAGGGCCACATAGAGTGGTACTATAACTTGTGGGTGGATTTTCTTACTATTTTTAGCTACATGTTGGTCAAAAGCCAGATTGTTGTCTACATATGTTCTCAGATCCCTTACTACTGAGTTGATGCTTAGGGGTGTTTTATTGATGGAGTGATTAATTTGGGTTGACAGATTCTCAAAGGACATTATAATGCATTTTTTTGGCACTGAATTTTAGGCCATGGCTTTGGCACATGTCATTTATCTGTGTTAAACCCTCTTGTAAGATGTTAGTGTTCTGGGGAAATCTATAACAGTTCCCAGTTTATAGCAATCTGTGAACTTGGTGAGCCAGAGGCCTTGAATATTAGCCTTGACTTCCAGACAGCAAACAGCAGCAGGCACAGCATGAATCTCTGGGGTACTCCACTGGTGACTGGACTCCTGGTAGAGGTGGTCTCACTGATCCTGATTACTTGGGTCCTGTCTTTGAGCCAGCTAGCAATCCAGTCTGTTATGTAGGATTTATGCCTGGCTCAGTGAGTGGTGTATTATATTGAATATCTTGGCAAGGTCAAGTTATGTAGTATGCACTATATTAGATTCATCCATTCCCTTGGTGACCCTCTCAAAAAAGTTTACCAGTTTAAGTAAGCATGACCTTCTTTTAAACCAAATTGGTATGGGTCCAGTGTTTGTAGGTTGTCAATGTCCTTGTTTATCATTTCCATGATAATTCATTCCATGGCTTTGCATATTGGGCTTGTTAGACTGATGGGTCTGTATTTCCCTGAGTTAGTTGATGGCCCATTGTTGTGGAGGGGAATGGCTGTTGTGGTCCTGATAAGTTATGTTTTAGACTGCTCAGAAGGCAACTGGGGATGTTGTCAGAGCCCATGGAGATGGTCTTCTTGACTTTTGCAAATGCTGCCAGCATTGGTCATGACTAATAGCTTCGGAGAGTATGTTAATGGGGATTTTACCAGGTGAGAAGGAGTAGGGGGTGAAGTTTGAGCTTTATTTATCAGCAGGTAGATTTGTTATGTCATCCTAAAGGATCATAATAAAGGAATCCTGGAAGGCTTTTTTGCCGAGGTGCTAGAGAGTTTTTTTTGTGCTTTTAATAAAGGATCCCGGAAGGCTTTTTTGCCGAGGTGCTAGAGAGTTTTTTTTGTGCTTTTAATAAAGGATATATTACTGGCTTTTGTCGTCTGGATAATTTTCGTTCTACTTCTGTGGTTTTAGATGTGCTATGTCACCCTGATCGGTGAAGGCAGTACTGTTCACCACCATTTCAGCACACAGATGTGTGCAACAGTTAAGGTTCCTGACAAAGCTGAAGAAGGCCTTGTGATTGCCCTTAGCCCACAAGGCTATCTTGATGTTGTAGTTGGCCTTTTTGGACTTAATTAAACACCCTAGTTTCTTGTTTAGTTGTATAAGAAAGCACTTGTCTTTAAGAGAATTGCTCTTCCTGATTTTGACCATGAGTTTTCTTCTTTTATTATATACATTGTTTAGGTGAGGATTCCACCGGTGAGGTTTGTTCTTAGTGTTTGTTTGGGGTTTACTTCTGGTAGATACAGTGACCTCTATGCAATCATTCACATGTTTATAGAGGGACTCTGTGAATAGTTTTGCAGAGGTGGCTGGTCTCGGGGTTAGTGCAAGCCTTGAATTTTGACAAACTGTCACTTAATAGGATGTAGTTTGCCTTAGAATGATTCCTAACTGTTACTGGTTTAGCTGGTGTTGTTTACCTATTATTCTGGCTTTACCGGACTAATGTGATTTATATGAAGGAACATGCAATATTGTAAAGTGTAGCAACTGTTTGTTTGGAACAAAGGAAGAGTACATGCACAGAACTGACTGTAACTGCTTGGTGGTGGTTGTCTGGATGAAAATAACAGACCCTCTTGACACTTGCTCAGTTTAATAATCCCCTCTCAAAAAAGAAATAAAAAATAAATAAATAACTAAATATATAAATAAATAAATAAATAAATAAGGGATGAAATGCATCCCAAGATACAAATGAAGCCAAGTACAGCAACTGCTACTACATATAACAATAACCTAAAGCATTAGTCCGACTCTGATGGAAGTGCTTTAGATTGATATAAGGGTGAAAGCAAATAACTATCTAATGTTACTATTTTTTGTTTTTTGTTGTTTTGTTCATCTGATATAAAAATAAACTAAAAAAGAAAAGAGTAATATCCACCCTGGTGTGATTTTATTTGCTACTTTTGGTGGCCATTTTCCTACAGAAGTTTGACAACACAAGCTTTAGCTTCTTGGTGTTTGTATCACATACTCAGACCTTCAGAATCTCTAGGGCTGGTGACACAGCCACACACTAAGGTTGTATAAATGGATTTTGTCACTTAGTAGTTGCCTCTGCCCTGAACCCCAACTAGTTTGAAACCAGCTGTGCTCATAGGTGTGCACACAAGGTTTCAGTACTTGTCAGTTGTAGACAATGCAGTTATTTCCATTAACATTCCTCCCAAACCTCAGAGGTTCTATATCTTGTGTTGGGTTGGGGCAGACTAAGGAAATATGTTACGGAGTTCTGTTTATTATGCCTGTCAGGAAATTTCTTAAATTCCATTTATTTATTTTTTTCAGTTTTGTTTCAGTCTGACATCAGAAGTGTACACAAAACATGGCTGTCTTTTGGGAATGTAGGTGTGGAGGCATGCTGTATATACAACTGATAGGACAGACAGACAGAGTAGGTATAATAGTTGGGACTGTCTGTCCATATCAGGTGTAATGCTCAGACTGTCTGGTATATTGCTGAACATTAAACTCAGCATTAACGAAATATATGACTATGGGCATTTGTGCGCTTCATTTTCATCCCAATTTACTACCAGAGAGGAATACTAAAAGTAGTTATCTATTTGGTGCGGGGTAGGGGGGACAGATACTATTCCCAGGTTTGATTTATGTATCCTCATAGGCATTAATATTCTCAGTTTATTCTGAACTGGTGTTTTGCCAGCTTTGAGCATTAAGCCTCGGATATAATTTATTTCTTCATTGGAATAAAAAACTCAGACTGAATTTCTTTCCTTTATTTGTGTCTTTCTTTTTACTAAAATGCACCTCAAAGCATTTATAACCCCATGTCTTCTGGGTGTCTAGCTATCTCCCAACATAATTAAATTATTACAGTATAGTCTAGGTCAGTTTAGGGTATGGAAAATATGCAGGAAAAAGCAAAGTTCAAGAGCAACACTAAATTTTGTTCTGGGATCATGGTTTCATTCAGGTCATCACTGAATTAAAAACTGTTTTAAAATGTAATATGTACCTCAGAACAAAGCACTGACAAAAAGAAGTAACAGTGTATCTCTGCAAGACACAATAAGGTTAGATAGAGCAAGGAAAAAAATATCTCAGGTGAGTCAGGCTGTACCTCTGCAATGCACACATATCCAATTTGTGTGTCTGAATTATGCAGACAAGACAATAATCTCTCCAGATGTTAAAACATGCTGGCTGGTTTCTTTCAAAAGAAATTATATCAAGAATTTTTTCAGCTAAGCTAATGGCTAACAAGCACATCTTTCAGAATGCCAGAAAGTTTTTTGTAATGGCCTACCAATAACCTTTCAATATCCAGTTATTTTAGCCATAAAATAAAGAAGATCACTTTACTCATCTACTTGATACACTCCGAACTGCCTTAACCTTTCTACACAGCAACTGACCAGTGGCTCTTTATCAACCATAACAGAGTGAAAATACACAAAACCATATGCAAATATCATCTAAATCCTTTCATTCCTTTATCATTCTTTCTTTCCATGCATATTTGTTATTGATTACATTCTCTTTAATTCATCTTGCACAACTCAGTCCCTATCACGTACCAGTGCTATGAGAGACACAAACTTGTTAAACTTTCCATTTGTACTTGTCTGTACTGGTTGCCTGTTACAGGTCTTGTATACCTGAAACATCGATATGTTATATGTAGTAGCATAAGCAACTTTACTGCTGCTAGACTAAGCTTTGATTTGTGCTGATATGTATATTTCTGTACTATGCAAGGCTGTAGGTATGTTCTGCCCTGGTACGTCTGACATTTCTACAGAGCAGGTTCCACTTTGGCCATTCAGAATGGTGGCGGCCCTATAGATCCTATATGTAGAGCTATCACATGTGTCAAGGCAACACATACCCACAGCCAGTAGTAAACTGACAATTTCCACGGTTTGCATCGTTAAGGTTATTCATGTAGCATTATAATTGATAATACTGTTTCCTATTACATGTAGCTGTTTCTGATACAACAAATTAATTTCTGACACCACTACACACACTATATAGCCTCCTTTCCCGAACTCACAGGCCATGTGCCATAACTGTCATTTTGCAGGATACAACTGCCCAGACGGGTGTGCCCCTCGCAGGCGTACAGGTGTTGAACCACATTTATTATGCTATCATCTACCTAAGGTGGTCAGCAAATTATGCACTTTCCGTCACTAGCAGAACTCACATACCAATGGGTGTGAATGAACACTGTATCAGGAACAATGCATAACACCCTGTGGGACACATTTATATGATTGGTTCTATTAACCAGACACATTTCCAGTCACAGAGCATATGTATTCATTCACATTTGTCGAGGTACATGCTGTTTATGACTCATAAATGTTGTCATCTGTCATTACCTGTATTCCGCCACCTGTCCACCTAATATCACTAGTTCTGGAAGTGTTTAGTTGGACTTTGTTACATTCTGATACATAACTATGGACGCCCATGCTAATCGGTACACGGCACTGATTTGGTCTCTATGTATTCCCCGATGGTTTACAGACTATCCAGTAGATGTGCTCTTCAGGTTTGGGAGGTGTAGGCGTGTGCTATGCCCACATAGGGAATATTAATGACTTCCACTGTGCGGGCCTTCTACATCTCTGCCAACCAGCACCTGCACACTTAAGCCCATTATTGCATACCCATGGTCCACCTACCTGGCACCCCTCTACAGCAGTCATGACAAATATTTACTGCGAGCACAGCTGGCGTATGAGCACACCCCTACACATTGCCCCCTCTCCCCGCCTCGGGACACATGTAATGCTTTTGTCAACCCATGTATTATCACACTTGCACAACCTACTGTTCCATGTACACCTACATCCTGCTCAGAGTGTCAGCAGATTCACACGCACTGAATTTTTTGGGGTCCCATAAGTACATTTATCCATGTTTAAAGTGTAGACCTTGCAGATCTCTCCCACTGGTACTTTCCTAATGGTGTTTTGGACAGCGGCAGTGTATTCATCTGTATTGCCTGTCTGTATGTCTGACCGGCCTAGCTGGGCAGTGTGGGGGGTACAACATTTATTTATTGAACCTCCCAGTCACATATGCCTGGGCTGTAAATATGTTACCCCTAATTGCTGTGAAGTAACCTATTTATGTACATGTATATATCTACACTGACATATATATATTGTTTTGTGTGTATGTGTATATATCACTACCTGTTGTTTGTGTATATATATATATATATATATATATATATATATATATATCCGTAGTATATCCTTGTGTGTATATATAAATATATATATATATATATATATATATATATATATATATATATATATATATATATATCTGTATGAATATATATGTGTATATATATATATATATATATATATATATATATATATATATATATATATATATATATATACATACACATTTTTATCTATATATACATCTGTGTGTCTGTTAACCTATACATTTCCTGGACATGGACACTTACACATTCGAATTGGGTTTTATCTCTGCTTCAACAGCATACTATTGCCTTAGTCATTATGACACCGACACTTCCTCCGGTGAACTTGTGATCAGTATATTGCACGTTATACAGCGGACAGATGTCACACGTTTTTCATGTCTGGGGTGCTGCTGCTAACTGGGATGTGATGCAGTGTCATTCGACCTATTACTTGTATGCGCAGCCTATTATTCCTGCTACTGTGTTTGTTTCTGTGCACATTCATATTATTACTGTTGATAGAATGAGTGTTTGTGTTACTGTGATTGTACGTCAACATATTGATATCTTCATGTAGTTGTCTTTCTGCTTTTCCCGGTTTGGGGTTGTCACAGCAGAACTCCGTTCCTCTCATGGGTGGCGTATAGGTTTTATGTGCTGGGCTGCCAGCCCTGACACACAACGTCCGACAACAATATGCCCATTCATGCATGTCTCCACGCAAATGACGCTCTATCTGGGAATCACACCTACATACTAGCTGACCTCCACGGGCCGCTCCATTGCACCAGGCGCAACATACCCTAGCACTCCTGTGTCCATAATCGCATATCCATAGTTTCTCCAGCACACCCGTGTTGAGTTTCCACGCATAACAGTCATTATACACCTGATATCGCAGCCATTATACACCTTTACACATTGCCCTCTCCAGAGCGTTGGGGCCCTACACACATTTTGTACCACCTCATGTATTCACAGGCGCACCATCCATACATACGTGCCTTTCCTGGTGATATGGATTATGAACGATTTGCGGGTTGCAAGTGTAGGTGGTCACAACATGTACTACATTCCGTCTGTTTACAATGTTGATGTAGCACTTCAACAATGTTATGGCCACTGGTATAACCCTGCCTCTGGTGTGAAGAGCTGTGCTCTACTCACACTTGTGCAGCTTTATCTGACATATGCTGCGAGCACTTTATAATTCCTTACTTGCTCTGGATTCCCTTCACAACCCTTATGTTTGCTTTCATCTTTCAGCGTTCCTTACATATCTATCTATCTATATATATATATATATATATATATATATATATATATATATTTGTATGTATATATATATATATATGTGTGTGTGTGTGTGTGTGTGTATAGATATATATGTATATATATATATATATATATATATATATATATATATATATATGTATATATGTATATATAGCTATATATGTAGATATATAATTGCATATTTATGTTATGTCTGTGGATATTTATCTATACACACATCTATCTATCTATATATATAAAAAGTTACAGCTGTACAAGACAACATACATATGCTAATAGCTGCACACTCTGCAGCAAGAGCACACTTGCATCTACTTATTCTGAGTTACATATGTTTACTGGCACTTCTTTGGGATTACACATGCCTTATTCCTTATGAAAGTACCACTTTGATTGATGGAATCCAGTTAATGGACCCATGCGAACGCAGTCACCTTTACATGTATAAATGTTGGCTTTACAGCACAGAGGCATTCATTACACAATTAATATATGCTATAGTCGTACTTGAACCGGGAATGCCTTTACGTTAGGCGGATACTCTAACCACTACACTATTGTTGTTCTGGCTCATTTATATGTATACCCATGGTTCATAGCTACTCTGACATATGCCTCACTTCTTCCCTTACACAGCAGGCATCCATTTTCCTGCTGGGAAAACCGCAGTACTACACTTAGGACATTCCCTGTTTCCTACTGCTCTGGACCCGTGCTGCATGTCTACTCACTCCAAGGTTATGCAGAACTCCTACGCTTATAGTCCTCATACATGCACATGTTTGATTGTCAGGGTGTTCATGTGCTGGCCCAGGTTCAGGCTTGGCTGTCTGGTGACTAGAACTGCCCTGGTGCTGTTCAAATATCAGACGTAGCACATGGACAGAGTTAGTCCAGATTTTAACATTCTACCTGTGTTTACAGATGCAGGTGTTTGGGCACCTCTGACCACATTATTAGGTCAGCGCTACATAATTTAGGGCAGGGAGTGGTTTCACGTGTTTCCCTTCCCATTTGACTATTTAATTCATTTATAGATACAATTAATATTATTCTGGACATCAGTTATAAATTCACTACAGGTATGCAATAGTCCTGTCAACAGATGTGACAGTTGGTTGGTGTACTTATGTGTACAGACCTCTGTGATACTCGGGGACTCGTTTCTACAGTGACAGGAACAAGGCTATGACAACTCAGGGACAATCACAGACACTTCTACCATATTAGTACTATTAACTTGGAACGTGTTGACAGATTCATAATACTACTAATTTTCTGCAGTTAAATGAGTCTATTACTCTTCATTGTTGTAAGTAGTCATTCTCATTCAACACCTTTCCTCGAAAGGTCACTGGCTTTGTGAGTGGTTAAGAGGCTGGCCAGTTATTGTGTGAATGCTCTGACCATTGGTAGTGTTGACATTGTCATATGTACAGGTTGGGATATATTCTGGGACTAGGTTGCCACCTTTTCAAATGGCCAAGATGGGACATTTCGAACATACATCAGATTTTACAGGCCGACACATACCCATGGTCAGTACAAAGGATAGAACTTTACTTATTTGCCTAAATAAAAGCCTATTCTTGTAGCGGTTTACTTGCTTATTCTGTTTCTTGTAACATTTAGTTATTTTAGATACAGAAATAATTATTTTATGCAACTATTACATAACATATGGGACATAATTATGTCCTACAATCTCAGGACATTTGCCATTTTTAATATTTTCTGCCAGGACACAACTGCCCAAAGAGGGACTGTCCCTCGCAAAGTGGGACAGATGGTAACCCTACTGGGGACACCAGATTGTTTGGGCCAACACATAGCCACGGTCAGTGCAGGTTTAGAACATTCATTAGTTTCCTAGCTGTGAGCCTATACATTTAGCCCTTTTGTTGTTTGCCTGTTTCTTGTACGAATTAAGTTTATTCTATCCTGACGTGACCTCTTTAGGCAACTGTTACATGCAGTATGGTACATATTTATTTCCTACAATCACAGGACATTTGGCATTGTATCATTGTTGGTCAGGTCACACCTACACACACATTAATTGTCCCTCACACAGTGGATCAGGGGGTATCCTGTTTACGTCAGTGCCGTCATCACCCTTATACCATGTGCCACTATGCGAATGTGTGCAATATATTCTCTCGCTTATTCGTGTCGGGACACGTGTGTCACTGGCAGGTGTTTGATCCTGGGTAGTAAGTTTTGCATGACCATCTAGGGCTGGACAGTCTCGTGCACCACTACTGCACTTTCCAACTTGTGTCCAGATGTCTACAGGACTGGACATCGTGTCTTCATACCCATTTACACAGGTTACTTATCCCATGAGGGATAGCCAAAAATTTAACAAGACCGATAATAACAAGACCGATACCGACCATTGTTCTGGTGTTACGAAAATGTGCTGGGGGTTTTACATGCAAGGGATACATAGTTTGCAATCCTGAGACTGCCTAGGGTGACACTACCTACTACATATGTGTAGTGGTCACTATGTGTAGATGTGGCTGCACCAAACTAGTAGGCCAAGTATGACTGGATTTGGTGGACGTTCAGGTATGGGGGTGGGTTGTGTGCTGTGGAGGGGATGCTGGGTAGTCCATTATGCATCCAGGTGTGTTGCATTTGATATGGCCAGTTCCATCAGGACCAATCTGTGGGTATGTGTCAGTGACATTTCTGTACATTTGTATCGCACATTTTAATATTCATATGTTTGTGGGATTGTGTTCTACAGTATGGCCTGTCTGGTTGTATTGCAGATGTGTATACATGTTTTTGTGTTTCTTTCTGCTTCACCCACTGCTCCCTTATACACCTCCGGTTCACCTATTCTGCATACGACACAGTGTCGCCTTTGAGGATTATACCATTACCCATCCCCCACACACACACACATATTCCTGACACTCCATCCATCACTACTTTGGTTGATGGCCCATGACACGGTCAAGGTAACACATTGCATACCCTACATATGTCAGGTACCTGTATGGTTGTGTGGACTACCCTGCCATGTTTGACCTTCCACATGCTATACCTCACGCACATAGGTACACGTCCATACTTAACTTTCATGACATGGTTGGTATACCCGGGATATACGCGTTCACTTATGACACATCCTGACAAGTTCGGCTTGTACCGCAAATGTACGGATTTTGGCCGACTGTTCTAATCATTGTTAGGATACCACCTTTTCCTATGTCCAGAATGGGATATATTCCAGACACATATCCGATTGTACTGGACAACACGTACCCACAGTCAATGCTACGGATAATACTGTTTCTTTCAGTCTACATGTTGCCTTATTGTTGTAGCAGTTTATATGCTCCTTCTGTTTCGTTTACATGCTTATTCTATTTCCTGTTACATTTGGTATGTGAAATATGGACATACCTATTGTATGTGACTATTACATGCATTGTGGGATATAATTCGGTCATACGGTCACTAGATATTTACATTTATCGTGTTTTTTGTTATGGACACATCTGCCCAGCTGTGTACCCTCCCTCACAATATGAGTCAGCTGGTGACCCTGACCATTGGGCTGGACTTACCTATTGGCGGCGTGCTAACATATGATGCGTTTCACTTCCACTTGGTATAACTATCTACACTACATTGGACTATAGGCACACGGTTTTCAATCTCATTTGTTCGCGGGATAGGGACCCATTATTCCCTACCATGCATTTGTGTTTGCTTCTTCATTTTGTGTTCGCAGGAACTGTCTTGCATGCTTTGCATATGTTTCAGTATCCATGGACACTGACAGATGTGATTACTATTGCTTGCAAATTGTTATATGCAAGCATTTTAGGTTGCATGTCCATTAGCTGACATTTCCACGCCTCCGTGGCACTTTGACACGCCCTATGCACTCACGCTCCTTTCCTATGCTGCGTGGCTGTGGCGGCAGTGCGCCTTCATTAATATGCATTTGGCGCTACTGCGCCATCTTCACACCACACGGTCGGTGCAAGCCTAATGGCGGCCTTGCGCCGAGCTTCATGAATCCTGGTGATTGTCTTTCTTTAACCAAATAAGGGATGAAACAAGAGACTGGACATCTGCACCCCAGACTCGACTGGGCAACTTTTGTAGGGCAACTAGCAAGAAACAAAATGTATAAAGTACCTCAGTCAAAAAAAACTGCAGGCAGGAAAAATCAATCTTGCCAATAATAAAGTTGAGAATTTATTCACATATATAACAGTTAGTTTACTGCTTTCATCTCCAACAAAGACTTTATAAGAACTGTTCTAAGTCACTTGTAAGCACGTTTTAAAGTGAATCACATTAACCATTCAATTAGCCAATCAACTGGCAAGAGGACCTCACCTTCTACTAGAACAGGAGATTTACTTCCCAGTATGTCCACAACTATTAAGACAAGTTGTCTGGGTTTTATTCCCTAAGAGAACAATTGGTAAAGCAAGTACCTGGTCTGGAGACCTACATATCAACAACAGCAGATGGCATGATAGGTACCTAACCTAGTGTATCACTCATTTCCAAAACAGGCTTCCCTTACCTATCAAGCAGAGTACTTCTGTAGTAACCTACAAAACCTATGAAACCAGTCTACATAACTGGATGGTTAATCACAAATTTTCACAAGGGATATGTGGAGAAAGTCTACTTAATGACAGAGATGTGGCTGAGCTTCTTGTTGGCCTCTTTTGGCCATAAGCTTGACAAGAATCTATGAACCAAGAGATTGTGCTCATTCATCAGTTTTATAAGTATCTCAAACTACAGTATTCTTACTGCTATCAGAATTCTTCTGAATTAATACTGATGACATTTTTACTGTACTAAAATAGTCTTGTCACTGAAGGACTGAGATGACAATAATAAAATATTACCCACATATAGTACTCCAACCTTTCTATTATAAATTTTGGCAAAAAATAAAATAAAAGATTTATATTTTAGAACTGTTTTCAGTCAAACAAAAATATCAAAACCTGTCTCTGATGGAAAGAAACAGTGTAGTATAACAAAAAGTATAAAATGCAGTCTACCCTATCAAGTAGTATTAATTGTGGAAATAAAGTTATAAAGTATGACTTTTGTTTTTATTTATTTTGGGTAAACTATGGGTGGACAAAGGTTGAGCTCTCGAGTTAAGTTGTCTGAGGTTCAATTCGCCAACAATCAGAGTTCCTATATAGGAAATAACTATTAGCAAGTTCTCCTGGCTGTCATGCCCTTGTTGGGGGAATTTCCTTGTTCTTTAAGTAGATGTGGCCACAAGTTGGTATATATAAGTTTGGGGGGTTGCCCCCCTCATCAGGAGGAGCAAGGGGGCTTGCCCTCCTTCAAAAACAGTTAAAAAGTGTTTTTTTTAGTAAATGCAGTTTGGGGATTCCAATCCTCAGTGCCTTCAGTTTTGTATGTTCATAGTGAAAGCTTTGATTTTCTGTGATTTTGTTAACAGAATGTGGGGCAGTAAGTCAGATGGGGACAGTGTATGCCATACTACATTATTAATTTATTATTTAATTAGCATTTGTTTATTGGGAAAGTGAAAGTTAGCCATGACAGCCCCTTTTGGCAGAGGTCCTGGGAGTAAAGCTCCACAGATAATGAATCTTATAAGATGTCTTCCAATACAATGCAATACAATACAACAAATGTTAATTATAATATATACATACAAAGATTAGTATATAAAGATAAAAAAAACAGAAATGAATAGTATATAAAGAAAAAAAAACAGAAATTAATAGAACCCAGATATAATTATATTCCACAGAGGTATATTTCATTTTATTAAGTAGCAGTGATAATGCTATCATCTTCTATAAGGTTGATAGATAGATGCAATAGAATATGTGTAGAGCATTGCTACACACCCTGGTTTAATTAAGTAGACCATTAAGAGTGACTAGACCTGGTTTCTTAACACAAAGTCTTGCTTCATCTGGCTGCCACATTTTTACGGGTAATTATGATTATGTATAATATACCATAATACACCACTACAGTTCTTTTAGTTGTTAGGTACCAGCCCTTTTCTAACAATAGTACAGAGCCCTCTGCAACTGTTTCACCTTGAAATTACTCATGACCTCTTGTTGTTGTTGTTTGTCTTTCAGCTTTTCCCGGTTAGGGGTCGCCACAGCGGAACTCTGGTCCGCTAATGATTGGCAGTAGATTTTCACAAACGCTGAGGTGTCAGCTCGACGTCCAACCTTCAACGAAGGCACGCCCATTTACGCATGTCTTTCGAACACCCACCTGACCAAGGGGAGGACATGCAGACTCCACACAGAAGGCACTCCCCATACTCTAGCCGAGAATCGAACAGGAGAACCTCTTGCTGTGAGGCAACAACGCTACTGCTGCACCACCTTATGAAATCTAAATCATTACAAGAACTGAAATATATTATTCAGTTATAATATTGATATATATGGATGTGTGTGTGTGTGTGTGTGTGTGTGTGTGTGTGTGTGTGTGTGCGCGCGCGTGCGTGCATGTGTGTATGCATATATATATATATATATATATATATATATATATATATATATATAAATATATGTCTATATATGGATTTACTTACCTTTATCGAAAGGTACTGATAACAATATGAATAATGCCTATGCTAAATGATCGTCATTATGCACGTTGATACATTGCCAAGCATGCTCCATGCATCAATCTTGACACATGCAAAAACCTTAAAGCAAAATTAAAAACATTGTTTTTTGTATGGGGGCAATCCCCCCTGCACCCCCCATGTTGAGGGCTGCATCCAACCCCACCCACTGCTAATTATCGATTCTAACTCCAAGATAGCACAGTTCTCTGGGAAAGGGCAAATTCCTCAACCTCAGAAATCGCCCTATCTACTACTTTTGTCACAGGTGTTGACTAAACTGTGTCAACTAAACAGATGTCAACAAAAGTAGTGTTTTCCATATAAATATGTATATTTTATGGTGAAAATCTTTTTGCTATCTAGATTTATGCTGAACTAGTACTATCACAGGCTAAAAGGCTTTATAAGAGCAAGTAACAGACAAAGATGTCAATACACTTGCTGTTATTTTTGCTTAATGCCATATTGAACAAATCTTGGGCATGTAACCAACACTGTATCACCCTCACTTTCATAGAAGGGTTGTATCTCTATGTTGGGTTCTATCTCTTATAATCTATCTGGACTAGAATATGGGATGTATTCCCTAGCCACAGGGTATTAGGGTCGCAATCAGCAGATGCCAATGGGGAGGTTTTGCTATACCAGCATTTAAAAATGACTAGAGATACTGTATTTCCTGACACATCTAAAGATAGGAAGTACTGTGTGTTTAGTATTACACCAGTAGTAAAGCTTGTTACATTTGCTACAGTTTCAGAGGAAAAGAGAATATTTTGGTTCTCAGTTTTGACAGGACTATTTTTTTTTTTGTCCTCAACTTAGAGTGGTGGGGGTGCAAGCTCAGGGAAATGAACAGGTTACCAGATAGCATAGCTACTGCTTTGAACAGAATCAAGTAAATTCATGCCAGGGTCTGGGATGATTCCACTTCAAAATATGCTCACATCTCCTTATAAACTGTGTATTGTTTACTTTCTTTTAAGTACTCACTCAGAAACATCAGCGCACTTATCTGTCACTTCAGAACTAATGACAACTGACTCTTCCATGGAATACCATAGCAAAATTAATTTTAACAGAATCATTATTATTGTAAGAAATAATGTTCCACATTGCAACAAATTATAAGCCTGCTGTTGTCTGCTTGCATAAGTACTTTGATATGGCACATTACATCATTTTAAAATACACTTTAAACTAAAAGTAATCACTTTCTGAACCCTAGGCAGATAGACGACTTCTTTTGCTCTTTGCAGTACATTTGTAATTATTTTATGTCAGTTCAAGTCTATCTCATTATTCAGACATTTCCCCTGTGAGAAAACTTGAAGCACATAGCATTATTTTAGTTATTAAACCTAGCATGAAAATGGATAGCAAAATTGTCATTTTTTTTAAACTTAACTCACTTTTCCTCATCTGATGTTCCAATAATTTAGGCACAGTGTATTTCTATCTTCCCACAGGTGTTCGCCAATGCACCATAGTAATTAATATCAATGTAACTGCTCATGCACACACACACGCACCCCCCCCACACACACACGCATGCATGCACGCACGTACACATGCACACACGCACAGTCACACTCTGAATTCCAGTTTTTATCTTCTGTGTTTTCTGCAGAAATTCACAGCTGCACAGTACATTTGGTGTACTAATCAGAAATTAAAGGAAATGCATTTTTCCGTCTTGACTATAATACCATTTTTGCATGTTATCTATGTTTATATGATATTTGCAGCTGAATCTGTACAGTGTGCACACTGTCTTTAAAATTTTCTTCATCTTGCCTATGCCCTTGTCAGTATGGACTTTCCTGACTTTAGACCGTCTATTATATCAAGTGTAAGTAATTTCCTCTGCAGAAAATAATCAGTTCATTATTGTTTTGTTTTCACTAATGATGATGATTTTACTGTTTGAACCAAAAAAACACTGACCTCTTTCATGTTTCTTCTTGCTGCAACATAGTGATCATATCATCTGGTATAAGTATCCCAAACTCAGTTTCATTTCTTATTGCTTTCATCACATCTGTCAGTTACGTACTAGGACAACAAAAGTCATGTCAGTGAATAGCAAATATGATGTTACCAAGCCCACTTGCTGAAAGGCAAAGCAGGAAAAATCATAGGAATCATGAAAAGTTCAAGGCCAGTGAGTCTTACAACCATTACACCTTGCCAGTTCTTACCCATGACTGTACCTCCCCTCTTAAAAAGGGTTACGCCGGTCAAGCCCAGGGTGACTTTATCAACACTCATCCAATGAGCCAGGTCCTGTTTGAAGGAAGATAGTGTAACACCCTGCTGTGAGGGAGATGCTGAGTAATGATTCTGTTTGAAGGAAGATAGTGTAACACCCTGCTGTGAGGGAGATGCTGAGTAATGATTCTGTTTGAAGGAAGATAATGTAACACCCTGCTGTGAGGGAGATGCTGAGTAATGATTCTGCCTTTCCACCTTGCTTTATTGATCTGCTGAAGTGGGTTTTGATCACAGGACCTAGTATTTGTGAGGCTGTTTGATTTGTAAAGGTAGAAGAGATGCTGGACTACTGGGTTTTTGATTGTTTGGAAGGCAAGGCATAGCTCTCCTCTGTGGAACCTGTGAGACACAGAAAAGAAAGACAGCGCTTCTAGACTTTCCTGGTAGATTAGGGATTTTAAGCCTGTTGTCTTTTTTTAGGAACCTCTGGGGTCCTTCCAATTGTTTGATTTGTCTGGTGAGGAACATCCCAAAAAGCCATTATATTCTATCATTGGTCTGAAAAGTGTAAACTACAAAGAGATGCTAACATCTTTAAATATGGATGACATTCCCTTGATGAACAGCTGTGCCAAGTGGAAGGATTTCCTGACAATCATTGCTACATGATGATTAAAGACAGAGAATTATTAACCCAGGTTCTCAGGTTTCTAACTACATTTTTGCTTTGAAGTTGGATATTGCCAACACTTTATGCTGGCGGGGGTCTGCCAAATGAAATAATATTGCAATTTTTGACTTTTAATTTAAACCTATTTTCAATTCAGTAGGCATTTATAGGTGTAAGCTTCTGCTGTAGGTTTTATGTGTCAGAGAGGAATTTCAAATCACTCCTAGTGTGCAGTCATCTGCAGATTTGGTTAGTCATGGATATTGCTATTTAGCCTGTAAATCAGACTGTATAAATGTACTTAATGATTTTTTAACTGATATTATACATCAATAAGTTTTTAGTTAAGGAAAGGTTTATTATTTTTAACTTTAAAGGTAGGAGGGCTTAAGCTCCATAAGGTCAGTATCTGATTTGTCGTGATTATTTTACAAGTGATTTAAATTAGTGAATTGTGCTTTTTGGTTTTTTTTTTTGATGAAGTTAATAATATAGCAGGTGGACAGAAGTGCTTATACGTGCATAATGAATGACATAAATAACTTATTCTGTGTCAAACTTCCTTAGCCTACATAATTTTTTGGTTACATTCTGTTTGTGTCACAAGTGAAGTTCAGATCCCTGGATCTAGTGTTTCTGGAGCTGTTTGTTGTGCAAACATGCAATAGATCCATCAGGGCTGGGTCTGAGGATGCCATGTAAGCTAGGCAATGGTCTACACTCAGCAGCCTGTAGGAGACTGAGTAGAGATATCAGTGTAGGGTGGGGTACTCATGACTTGAAATATCCTAGTGAGAAACATTTGTGGGCATTCCAACTGTTGCAAGTGTCTGGGTATATATATGCCAAAGGGGGCATTGTACTTAATGACAGGTCTGATAAGGGCCACATAGAGTGGTACTATAACTTGTGGGTGGATTTTCTTACTATTTTTAGCTACATGTTGGTCAAAAGCCAGATTGTTGTCTACATATGTTCTCAGATCCCTTACTACTGAGTTGATGCTTAGGGGTGTTTTATTGATGGAGTGATTAATTTGGGTTGACATATTCTCAAAGGACATTATAATGCATTTTTTTGGCACTGAATTTTAGGCCATGGCTTTGGCACCTGTCATTTATCTGTGTTAAACTCTCTTGTAAGATGTTAGTGTTCTGGGGAAATCTATAACAGTTCCCTGTTTATAGCAATCTGTGACCTTGGTGAGCCAGAGGCCTTGAATATTAGCCTTGACTTCCAAGAACTAGATGCCAAACAGCAGCAGGCACAGCATGGATCCCTGGGGTACTCCACTGGTGACTGGACTCCTGGTGGAGGTGGTCTCACTGATCCTGATTACTTGGGTCCTGTCTTTGAGCCAGCTAGCAATCCAGTCTGTTATGTAGGATTTATGCCTGGCTCAGTGAGTGGTGTATTATATTGAATATCTTGGCAAGGTCAAGATATGTAGTATGCACTATATTAGATTCATCCATTGCCTTGATGACCCTCTCAAAAAAGTTTACCAGTTTAAGTAAGCATGACCTTCTTTTAAACCAAATTGGTATGGGTCCAGTGTTTGTAGGTTGTCAATGTCCTTGTTTATCATTTCCATGATAATTCATTCCATGGCTTTGCATATTGGGCTTGTTAGACTGATGGGTCTGTATTTCCCTGAGTTAGTTGATGGCCCATTGTTGTGGAGGGGAATGGCTGTTGTGGTCCTGATAAGTTATGTTTTAGACTGCTCAGAAGGCAACTGGGGATGTTGACAGAGCCCATGGAGATGGTCTTCTTGACTTTTGCAAATGCTGCCAGCATTGGTCATGACTAATAGCTTTGGAGAGTATGTTAATGGGAATTTTACCAGGTGAGAAGGAGTGGGGAGGGGTGAAGTCTGAGCTTTATTTATCAGCAGGTAGATTTGTTATGTCATCCTAAAGGATCATAATAAAGGAATCTTGGAAGGCTTTTTTGCCGAGGTGCTAGAGAGTTTTTTTTGTGCTTTTAATAAAGGATCCCGGAAGGCTTTTTTGCCGAGGTGCTAGAGAGGTTTTTTTGTGCTTTTAATAAAGGATCCTGGAAGGCTTTTTTGCCAAGGCACTACAGAGGTTTTTTTGTGCTTTTAATAAAGGATCCTGGAAGGCTTTTTTGCCAAGGTGCTAGAGAGGTTTTTTTGTGCTTTTAATAAAGGATCCTGGAAGACTTTTTTGCCGAGGCACTAGAGAGGTTTTTTTGTGCTTTTAATAAAGTATATATTACTGGCTTTTGTCGTCTGGATAATTTTCGTTCTACTTCTGTGGTTTTAGATGTGCTATGTCACCCTGATCGGTGAAGGCAGTACTGTTCACCACCATTTCAGCACACAGATGTGTGCAACAGTTAAGGTTCCTGACAAAGCTGAAGAAGGCCTTGTGATTGCCCTTAGCCCACAAGGCTATCTTGATGTTGTAGTTGGCCTTTTTGGACTTAATTAAACACCCTAGTTTCTTGTTTAGTTGTATAAGAAAGCACTTGTCTTTAAGAGAATTGCTCTTCCTGATTTTGACCATGAGTTTTCTTCTTTTATTATATACATTGTTTAGGTGAGGATTCCACCGGTGAGGTTTGTTCTTAGTGTTTGTTTGGGGTTTACTTCTGGTAGATACAGTGACCTCTATGCAATCATTCACATGTTTATAGAGGGACTCTGTGAATAGTTTTGCAGAGGTGGCTGGTCTCGGGGTTAGTGCAAGCCTTGAATTTTGACAAACTGTCACTTAATAGGATGTAGTTTGCCTTAGAATGATTCCTAACTGTTACTGGTTTAGCTGGTGTTGTTTACCTATTATTCTGGCTTTACCGGACTAATGTGATTTATATGAAGGAACATGCAATATTGTAAAGTGTAGCAACTGTTTGTTTGGAACAAAGGAAGAGTACATGCACAGAACTGACTGTAACTGCTTGGTGGTGGTTGTCTGGATGAAAATAACAGACCCTCTTGACACTTGTTCAGTTTAATAATCCCCTCTCAAAAAAGAAATAAAAAATAAATAAATAACTAAATATATAAATAAATAAATAAATAAATAAATAAGGGATGAAATGCATCCCAAGATACAAATGAAGCCAAGTACAGCAACTGCACAACTACATATAACAATAACCTAAAGCTTGTGCAGTCCGACTCTGATGGAAGTGCTTTAGATTGATATAAGGGTGAAAGCAAATAACTATCTAATGTTACTATTTTTTGTTTTTTGTTGTTTTGTTCATCTGATATAAAAATAAACTAAAAAAGAAAAGAGTAATATCCACCCTGGTGTGATTTTGTTGCTACTTTTGGTGGCCATTTTCCTACAGAAGTTTTGACAGCACAAGCTTTGGCTTCTTGGTGTTTGTATCACAGCATACTCAGACCTTCAGAATCTCTAGGAGCTGGTGACACAGCCACACACTAAGGTTGTATAAATGGATTTTGTCAAGGGCTTAGTAGTTGCCTCTGCCCTGAACCCCAACTAGTTTGAAACCAGCTGTGCTCATAGGTGTGCACACAAGGTTTCAGTACTTGTGTGGCAGTTGTAGACAATGCAGTTATTTCCATTAACATTCCTCCCAAACCTCAGAGGTTACTATATCTTGTGTTGGGTTGGGGCAGACTAAGGAAGTATGTTGTTTACGTATGCCTGTCAGGAAATTTCTTAAATTCCATTTATTTATTTTTTTTCAGTTTTGTTTCAGTCTGACATCAGAAGTGTACACAAAACATGGCTGTCTTTTGGGAATGTAGGTGTGGAGGCATGCTGTATATACAACTGATAGGACAGACAGACAGAGTAGGTATAATAGTTGGGACTGTCTGTCCATATCAGGTGTAATGCTCAGACTGTCTGGTATATTGCTGAACATTAAACTCAGCATTAGCTTGAAATATATGACTATGGGCATTTGTGCCTTCATTTTCATCCCAATTTACTACCAGAGAGGAATACTCGAAAAGTAGTTATCTATTTGGTGCGGGGTAGGGGGACAGATACTATTCCCAGGTTTGATTTATGTATCCTCATAGGCATTAATATTCTCAGTTTATTCTGAACTGGTGTTTTGCCAGCTTTGAGCATTAAGCCTCGGATATAATTTATTTCTTCATTGGAATAAAAAACTCAGACTGAATTTCTTTCCTTTATTTGTGTCTTTCTTTTTTTACTAAAATGCACCTCAAAGCATTTATAACCCCATGTCTTCTGGGTGTCTAGCTATCTCCCAACATAATTAAGTTATTACAGTATAGTCTAGGTCAGTTTAGGGTATGGAAAATATGCAGGAAAAAGCAAAGTTCAAGAGCAACACTAAATTTTGTTCTGGGATCATGGTTTTCATTCAGGTCATCACTGAATTAAAAAACTGTTTTAAAAATGTAATATGTACCTCAGAACAAAGCACTGACAAAAGAAGTAACAGTGTATCTCTGCAAGACACAATAAGGTAGATAGAGCAAGGAAAAAATATCTCAGGTGAGTCAGGCTGTACCTCTGCAATGCACACATATCCAATTTGTGTGTCTGAATTATGCAGACAAGACAATAATCTCTCCAGATGTTAAAACATGCTGGCTGGTTTTCAAAAGAAATTATATCAAGAATTTTTTCAGCTAAGCTAATGGCTAACAAGCACATCTTTCAGAATGCCAGAAAGTTTTTTGTAATGGCCTACCAATAACCTTTCAATATCCAGTTATTTTAGCCATAAAATAAAAGATCACTTTACTCATCTACTTGATACACTCCGAACTGCCTTAACCTTTCTACACAGCAACTGACCAGTGGCTCTTTTATCAACCATAACAGAGTGAAAATACACAAAAACCTGCAAATATCATCTAAATCCTTTCATTCCTTTATCATTCTTTCTTTCCATGCATATTTGTTATTGATTACATTCTCTTTAATTCATCTTGCACAACTCAGTCCCTATCATACCAGTGCTATGAGAGACACAAACTTGTTAAACTTAATTTTGCATGATCTTTCATCTGAGCATATTTTTATTCCATTTTCCATCTTCCCAAAAACATTTATCTGTTCACAAGTTGTGCTGCTCACCCCTCACAAAATTAAGCAACCCTAACCATATATGGACATTTTATCAGGCAATGACATTCTACCTTTTGGATGTTTTGTTTTTCTGTTCTCCGATGATGTTATGCCAAACCCTGGACCATTAGCAAACATGCAGTCCTATTTTCTTCAGCCTCTAAATTCTAATTTCAGTGCTATAACTAACCACTGCTATCTTAACTTCAGGATTGTAAATGTAGATGGTATCAACAATGAACCTGACCATGTTTACACCTGGGAACAGTAACATAAAACAGACCTTGCATGTACCTGTGAGACTGGCTTAAACTGGATTCACATGCTATTCACTACCGCTACCACTTCCTCGGTTAACAAGATCCTCTGTAAAATTTGCTTCAAATCCAGGAGTAATGACTGCCACCCGCTACGTGTAAAATATCTCAAGTGTAAATTTCTAGTAACTTCTATGACTGAAAAATGTTCTGTCATCTGACTAATCATTGTCTTATCACTCAACCAATACTTTACATTTTTAATACCCTTTCTGCTACCCTTCTTCACTCAAGTTACTAAAGACTGATTTATCTTTCAAAAATAACCTCCCAATAATCTGTGATTTCAACATTAATACAATGGAGCGCTGTAAAAGTTAATTAATATGTCAATGTGCTAACTTTGACTTAATTCAACTAATAAAGGAATCACCTAGCAGAATTGGAGTCAGATTATCTAGCACCCTCTGCAGCTCCCCAGAGTAGTGCCTCCCATCTACTCTAAGCTGAACAGTCTTCTCAATGTTGAGGTCCAAAAATAAGCCAGAAAGTTTTGTGGTTCCATAACCATGGCCAGTTGATGTTCTCAACACCCTCCATCATTTGTTCTGGTGTGATCATCAATATGATTTAGGACAATTGTATACTGCCACTGATATCGCATATTGCAACATGAATGATGATTGTCTTCTCACTGGTGGCCTATTTATAGATTTGATAAAAGCATTTCAAACAGTAAACCATACACTCCTCTTTGAAACCATTGTTGTTGCGTGGTTTAAAAGTTACTTAGAAGCCAGAACTTTCCATGTTTGGGCCTATAATAAATTTTCCAGCAAATGCACATTTAATGTTTGTGTAACACAAACTTTCATGCTTTGTCCCTTACTTTCTTCCTTTTTATGAATTACCTTACCCATGATATCCTTTCTCTGGATGTGATTATGTAAGCTGATGTCCCCTTACCTAAAAAATCTATACCTTCCTCTGTCATCTCATCTCCGTTATCTTCTTTGTGCCTCCTCCCCTCCTTTTTTTTCTTTGGACTGCTCTAACTCTTTATCTTATCTTACCATGTCCTAGATTTTGAACAAGTCTTCATAGTAACAAATATTCTTACATAAAACCTGACAATCTATGCATACTGATGATACTGCACTTTGTATACCTCCCTGCATACTGATGATACTGCATTGCATATACCTCCCTGCATACTGATGATACTGCATTGCATATACCTCCCTGCATACTGATGATACTGCATTGCATAGACCTCCCTGCATACTGATGATACTGCACTTTATATACCTCCCTGCATACTGATGATACTGCATTGCATATACCTCCCTGCATACTAATGTTACTGCACTTTATATACCTCCCTGCATACTGATGATACTGCATTGCATAGACCTCCCTGCATACTGATGATACTCCACTTTATATACCTCCCTGCATACTGATGATACTGCATTGCATATACCTCCCTGCATACTAATGTTACTGCACTGCATATACCTCCCTGCATACTGATGATACTGCACTGCATATACCTCCCTGTATTAAAAAAATATTCATATGGAATTTATGTAACTATTATTTTTACTCATAACTATTTGTAAATGATGTAGCTGATGTAAAGAATGCCTAAATAATGGAACTGTTGTTCTCAAATGAAACTGACTGTAAATGATGAAACAATGCAAGTCATGTCCATGATATCTACATAATGGAATTTTTTCCCCTAGGCCTCCAGTGAAAAAGGGCTTTGCTCAGCCAGACTTTCCCAGTAAACAAACCCAGTAAATAAATAAAAACACATTGGATAAATCACCAACAATACCTCAGAACAAACTGCAAAATAACTTTTTGTTTGATATGCAGTAGGATCACTAGCAAAATACATTTTATAAATCCTAAAAAATCTCCATAATGCTCTTTGACTCTCCCATCCAAGGTGGCTGACATGCCAACCCTACTAATTAATGATAGTAAAGATAACAAAATGCCTAATGTTACAGAACACTAATACCTGAGCATGGCTCAGGATCTTTCCCTTATTTTTACAAAACATACAGATAAGAAAACGAGTGAGTAAAATACTAGGACAATTGAAGCTCTGCTACAAATATCACATCCACTCCACTGCTAGTTTGCTTGCTTGTTTACAAAGCTATAGTTAAAACATGCTCATTTCAAAGCTGGAGTATAGCCTTCCACTACTACTACTACAAACTGGAGGTAATTCAAGCAAATTACAAATGGCTGTGAATAAAGCATGCAGATTTGCTTTACTTGCACCTAAAACAACCTTCATTCAAGGGAAGACAATTTGGAGTTAGTCCTGCAGTTATTTAGACAAGTTTTCCTGAGACTTCAATGTATGTGTAGAGCTTATATTTTCTGGGAGAGCGGTTTCATAGGCTCATAGGTACTTACTAGACTGTTGATCCATGAGCATCTTTAGAAGTCTAGCTCTGTATTCCAGTGACATTTTTAACCCCTGTAATTTAAGAGTTAATAACCCAGAGCTGAGTAGATCATTTATATGTTACCTCTCTCCATAAGGGACAAGAGTGCTAAACTATGGGTGAATTTACAGTTTCCCATCCATTTGTCTGGATTACATTTAAATAAAGTAAGGGAAGTACTTAGATTATGTGGAGAGGAAGATGATTCCAAAGAAATTATACTCTCTGTGATACATATTTATCCCTCCAACATGTTCCATTAATGTTGCAAAAGAGATTATCTTTTGAGTGGGTGATTAATCCATCATTTTTAGTGGATATGCAGCAGGTCAGAGAGGACAGGGTCTTTTGAGGGTCTGCATGCGAGGCAGCGATCACCCCTCAGTAGCCTGTATGGTACTGAGAAGAGAGACAAGACTATGAGATGATCAGTGAAATGTGTTTATTATGTAGGCCTTTCATTTTCTTGGTGAGAAGGCATTATGGTCTTTCAAGTTATGTCAAGTGTTTGAATAGGTACATACCGAAGGGGGCATTACACTCAGTGATTGACCTAATAAGTGCAGAATACAGTGGAGTGGTCACCTCCCTGGACCTAGATGCCATATTCTTGCTAATAAGCTGTTCAATGAAAAAGGATTTTCTTTCAATAGTTGATACACGGTGATTGAAGAACTGTTTGCTGTTCACATAAGTTCTTAGGTCACTAACTACCAAATCAATTTTATAGGAGTTTCTTGTCAATGTGATAGCTACAGGGGCTGTCTTGCTTTCCAGCAAAACTATTATACATTTTCTGGCATTTAGTTTTAGTTCATGCTTATGATGCTAGCTACTGGTTTGCAAAAGCCCCTCTTGGAGGATTTTGGTGTCAACTGGAGAGTATATGATGGCATAAAGTTTACAGTCATCTGCAAACTTGTTCATCCACAAACCACTTACATTAGTTTAGTACAGAATGCCAATGATTAAATATTAATTGCTTATCCACTGGTAGGATTTCTTGTCTTGTTCAAGGTTTTGCAAAATATTTATTTATTTATTTATTTTACATTTGTTGACTGGGATAGTCCGACTGGATGCATGTCTATTTTCAGCGGAGGCCCGGGGAAAAAAGCTTGAAGGATAAGCAGATACAGCATTACATAATACCAGCATTACATATTACAGACTATTTACAGAGATTACATTAAACAAGTTCCACAGGTTAGAGTTAATCCCGAGCGTAAATCAGGATTAAATTAAATTACACAGTAAGATGGTTAACAGATTTTTACACATTCTAGAGAGAGTTAGCCAGGCTTGATACATTGACATTGACATATACTTTATTACTATAACTGCATTGTTTCATATTGATGCTCTCCGTCTACATTGTCTGTTCTTCTTGAGCTAATATTGTGTGTAACTTAGTGTGGCACGGTATGTATGCATCATAAGACTTTTATCAAAAAGTTCTTAGTTAAAAGTATAACTGCACAACTGTACTGATGTAACTACCTGTCTAATTAATCTATCCTGCAGTACTGTAGGAAATCAAAATGGCAGTGCAATGTGTAACATATTGTTGAGATGCACTGGACTAAGTTTGACTGCGGTATAGGGGTTATCATACTATGTAGTATAGTGCATATAAGACTGTAAATATCCCAGACCCACAACAGTAAGTGCTTGTACCTTTATTTTCTGCTGTATACAACACCTTCCCTTCCTTACTCACTTGTCCAGTATATTTCAACTGTAGTCTTGCATACATTATACTTGTCCACTCTCCAACCACTATCACCATGGGACGTCAAACAACTTAAACCACTTCTGTAGCTAGCCTATTAGCACTCAGGACTTTGAGGCAGTATAGCAACTGTCTTGTATTTATTGACAACCCTTTCCTGTTATCAAACACTGCAACTATCTGTGAGAGATTTAAATTCTTAGTTAAGATGGAGGTGACTCCCTGCCATCATGTGTTAGTAGAGTGTAGCTAGGTCAACTGAATGCACTGGGCAATTCCCAGACTGGAACCCCCATCCTTCCAACCTGAAGCTGAAGACCAACAACAACAAAAAAAAAAATCCTCTGAAGTGTAGAAAACAGCTATTAAACACATTAATGTAAGTAGCTACGTTATCATCATTCATGCCCAAACGACAACTATTCAGCACTGACAATCAAGCCCCCCCACACATAACTTATGCCCAGGGCAGGCACCCCTTCACCCTTCTATACTTATGGTACTGTGTTGGTAAAGACACACTACCACTGCCTCATAACGGCTCAGCACTAGACCCACTTTTATTACAATTTTAATGAAATCATGACTCGACTGTCCTTGAAAATGTATTACTTAACTACAGACAGATAGGGAGATTCCCATTACTGCACCCACACCAGCTCTATCTTTTTTGTCACCCACAGCAAAGGCTCCTTGGGTACAAGCATATACTCTTAAGATCTCCAAAGCCTACAACCAATCAGGGTGATGTTCTAGTTATAGGTGATTCAATCATTTGGCATACAGATGCTCCTCTCACCAGGCTATAAAAAGATATGGTGACAGTGAAGTATCTCTCTGGGACCAGGATTCATGGTTTTACAAGGACCAATAAATCTCCCTACTCCCCAGATATGTAGGGCTGAATGACCATAGATGCTCTACCCAGGGGTGGTCCAGAGAGAGAAAGATGTAGCTATCTCCACTCATGTGTCCAAGACAAGAAAAACATTTCTTTTGAACAGTATCTTGCCATCTCTAAGAATCATGCCACAACTTACAGACAAAGTAATTTACTATAACAATTGCCTTCTTAATTGGTTTAAGTTTAGTTGATCCAGTGTATATGTTAACATGGAAGATAAATATAGACAGACCAGCTTGCTTTGCCAGGGACTACCTAGAACACATGGTACCCCAGACTGCCTTTTTTAGTAAAGTCCTTCCTATAGAAAATCAAACATACATTAAGATTGTACTGCACAAAGCTAGGAATTAAACAATACAATTCCTGAGCTTGAGACCTTTGAGTCTTGACCATATAGATATAGTTGCATTCAAAGAAATGTAGCATTCCCTCTATACGTGAGTTCAGTGCCAATTATTCATTCCGATTCACCCTTTCTGAAACATGTAGGAGGGTAGTCATATTCATCTGTAAGCCAATGCAAAATACAACTAGATAACAATCAACAATCGGACATTCTGATGACGTTAAACAACACTGATTATACAGTTTTACTAACTACAGATACCCATTAATATCCCCCAATCACCATGGTAAATACTTGAATTAGCTGCAGATTTTATCTGTTAAGCCAAACACATTATTACTAATAGACATCAATTACCTCTCGATTAGCTGGCAAACCTATATATCCAGGAACAAATATGGACAGGTGTTCCTAAACTTTGTAATGGCCAGCTCTGTGGAGAACATTGTCATTTTCCCCACTTGAAGGACAAATCTTCTTCATCATTGTCTTAACAAATATTCCCCCAGCCTGCACCACAACCTTTAACACCATGCAGTGGTCAAGTCTGACCACAAGCCCCTTAGAACCATGTCTACAAACATGGCTTTGTTCAGAGGCTTTTTCAGAGCCAACCTTTTATAATTTTCTAATAACTTCAAAAAATTCAAAAGTGCTAATCTCTCCTCATCCCTAGGAGTCAACAGTAGTGACTGGTCTGCTGCGGAAGCAAACACATATACCTCTGAATGATGCTCATACATAAACTGCTGAACTGAGAGGAAAGTTTAATAATGATACCCTTTTGGTAGAATTCTCACATAGGTAGACTATATAATAAAATGGAAAAATACTTGCTATAGATGATAACTTTTCTTCTTCCCTTCATAGTCAAAATCTAAATCTCCTCAACAGAAAAATCTCAAATGCACAATTAGAGAGTAAGGCAAGCTATGAACTAAGAAAAATGCAGACATTTAATGACAATCGTCACGACATTTACTAGAATGATTTAATTCATGTTTTTATGCAAGATCATTTCTTACCTGTTATAAATACATAATTGTCTCAAATAACTTATCAGTGTGTGTGTGTGTGTGTGTGTGTGTGTGTGTGTGTGTGTGTGTGTGTGTGTGTGTGTGTGTGTGTGTAAAACAACTATCTATTTTTTTATGTAAGCTGTGTACTGTATGTTCTTCTGGTATCTCACACATACCTTAGTTGACAAACATCAGTAAATAATTATATACAGTAGAACCTCTGTAAGATGACCACCCATGGGACTGTAACAAACTGGTCAACATAAGGAACTAGGTCTACTGTACTGATACATACATGTACTTTATTTTCTTGTACAACTTTTATTAGAGAATATCATACAAAATCATACATAATCAAAACACAGTAAAATCATACACACAGCAAAATCAATGCATTTACTGTTTTCTCGTTGTTTAATCATTCTTTCTGAAAAAAGAGTCAGTCTCGGTCTGTTTCTTATATTTATTACAAAGGTAAGTGGAGAAAGCACTCTCGATGCTGGCTACACCACTCAGCATACCTGGGCATTTTTCCACAGCAAATGACTTCAACTGCATTATCAGATGCCTGACATCCTCTTCTTTTGGAGTCTCTGCAATTTCTGTGTCATCTTCACTTGCTTCTTCCACTTCATCAGCTGCTTCATGCACTTTTACACTGGTCTGTACTTTGGTTAATATTGCTTGGAAAATTGCTTCTGGGTCAGGTTCATTACAGGTTGCCACCTCATCATCCATTGCAACAAAACCTTCAAAATATACTCCTTAGAATTCTGCCACGGGAGATGGACTGTCTAATGGGGCCAAAACATTGTGTTCTTGGGTTGTAACAAATCCAACTTTCTTGAAACATTTCTGTATCATTACTGGCTGAACTTTATTCCAAGCAGAACTGATCCAGAGGACAGCATCCAGAGCATTAACTGATGCAGCAGATGAATTTGCTTTCACAGGCGGATCACAGGTTGTGTTTTAGTAATAGTCCACTGCAGGAGCTGGGCTCGGTAGTGCATTTTAAATGTTTTGATGATGCCTTGGTCAAGAGGTTGGATTTTTGAGGTTGTGTTTGGAGGCAGAGATTTCAGTGTCACATTTGTGAGATGATTCACTTGCGGGTGGCCAGGACAGTTGTCTACTGTCAGTAGAATAGACTGCTTCTTCTTCTTCATTTCCCAATCGATAACCCTTACCTACTCCTCAAATATGGCATCAGTCATCCATGCACATTTGTTTGATCTCCAAGTGACAGGAAGGTCTTTGGGTTTCAGGTTCTTGAATGCACTTGGCTTTGCCGATTTTCCAATCACCAAGGGCTTTAGTTTCTGTCCAGGTAAGCTAGCGCAAAGCAGAACTGTGAAAAGTTTTTTGGAAAGTTTTCCACTCTTACATTTGTCACCCTTCATGACGAGACATCTGTCAGGCATCTCCTTGAAAACGAGTCTGCACTCATCAGCATTAAAGATGTCATCATCATTGAAGCCTCTGGCAAAGTCCAGGAACTTTTTGATGAACTCTTCCACAACTTCTACTGGAACGTCATTGGATTCACCACACAAAACTTTCTGGGAGATATCATGTCGCAGTTTAAATTTCTTGAGCCAACCACATAATGCTTGGAAATCTGCCACCCCAAATTCCTGTACAAATTGTTTGTCAACTTCTTGGATCATTGGCCTGGAGATTCGGGTGTTAACTGCTCTAATTTGTTTGAACCAGCTTAATGTGGCTTTATTGACTTCATCGCTGGAAGTTTTCCTCCTTTTCTGCTGTAGGTCTCCATTTTCCTTACCATATCATTCCAAGTACTCATGTTTACATTTTTGAATGTTGTAACTGTGGTTTTGCTAACACCAAAATGTTCTGCTGTCTTTCTTTGGCTGTTGCTTTACAGAAAATGTAGATCAGCCTTTTCTTTCAATGTCAGCTTATTGAGTTCTTTCCTTTGGGCCATCATGTCTCGATTAACTGTAAAAATTTTCAGTAATTGTAGGATGTACCTACAATTCAGACCAGCTCTTCATGTTGAAAATATCTTCAGCAACACGTGATAAACAATAGGATGTTAGGCCTAATCCAACACATGATGATAATAAAACATGAAAAAAGAACTTATACTAAAGAAAAAATAATACAATTAAGGGGCAAAGCCAACACCTTCTACTCCTTGGTGTACAGTGGACTCAACTGTTCAAGTTATAGAGGGTAAATTAATATTGTGTGTCACAGTCCAAGTGGTCAAGATACAACTTACAGAGGTGATCAATATAGAGAGGTCAGTCTTCCATTGAGTACATGTGGTGTATGTCTGGTCTATGAAAATTAGGTCAACTTAAGGAGGTGGTCAGTGTAGGCAGGTGGTCAACTATAGAGGTTCTACTGTAATTAAATATCTAGACAGATAAGTAAATGGCAGAGAAGACATCTTGCCTCATTAATAAAACATAGACTCTACAAGTCCAAAGATGTCCACAGAGTACTCCAAGACAATCATTGGAACAAAGATGTTTACAGTCATCATGCCATCCTGAAACTGCATGGCAAAACCTTTCCAACAAATCCAATGAGCACTCACATTAAATCCACGCAGTAGGAGTCACAGATAATTGTCACACAATCCCCCAGTGAGGTACCTTTTTCAAGTACCATAGAGCAACAAGTTTTGAATCACTAGTTATAGCAGAAAAGTAGGATACACACACACACACACACACACACACACACACACACACACACACACACACACACAGCTTTGCACCAGCTGACATCCACAAGCTCCGCATTTATCTTTCCAGTGATCCCAAATCTAGGAAGGTTAATGCATTTAGATTATCCAGGAGAAAAAGAATGAGAACAAACTCCACTGCAGCAAGAAGTATCCACCTTAACTTTATATATGAGTGGTAGATGCATTATGTATATAATGAGTGTTATAGATTATAGACCTCATGTTGTGAAGATACTTTGTGTGTGTGTGTGTGTGTGTGTGTGTGTGTGTGAGTGTGTGCATGTGAGCACACTGAGCACGTGTGTGTGTGTGTGTGTGTGTGTGTGTGTGTGTGTGTGTGTGTGTGTGTGTGTGTGTGTGTGTGTGTGTGTGTGTGTGTGTGTGTGATACCTCTTAACTGTCCAGAATTTCACAGAATTTCCAAGTTTTTGCTTCATATTTTTGGTCTGTCCCTTATAAAAATGTGGGCTTTTTGAAGAGTTATTAAGTATTACTGGCACTAAATAATGGCAAACATTTGAGTTTCAAACTCCATATCCTTCTGAAAATGTATGGTAATGCAAAAGTCTTATATTCTATCAGTTTTCTATGTTTATGAGTGATTTTAGGTGAATCTTTGCCCACTCCCCCCACCCTCCATTTCTTTATGCTTTCTTCATGAAGCTGTGCAGTAGAGCATAACAGTACAATTCCTACCATCTTTATTTCAAGCTACTCAGTATATCCCATACCCAACTATACTTACATTGGTAGGCATCAACTAAAAATTCTGACTCCATCCTATGGCAGACATGTCCCAAGTTTGAATTTCTTTGTCGCATAATGCATGCAAATCAGTCATTAACAACTGCCTAAATGGTTTCCTATAAGAAACTCTGTTTCCTAACCCCTTCCTCTGCTAAGAAGTATCAGACTGGAGTGGCCAATGTCCCCAACCTTTCTCTTGTTTGCCACTGAGCTGACTAATCAGTATATTTTACCCCTGGATTCAGTTTCTAGGTGGGCATATCTGCATGAAATGGTAAAGATTTTTTAAAGTTTTTTTTTTTTTTATATTCTCAGCCGTTAAGCCTATGATTCTACCATGCCCATTATGCCCATTTGTTCTCCTTCACTGGGAAGAGAAATGGTCATGGTGTAGTTGTCAACTAGGCAGCCTTTTTTCAGTACTTTCCTTATTTTTCTAGTTCTAACCCCTACCCTGATATATGATGTGCATGTACCTTCTCCTGTGCATGCATGCATTCCTGCACATGCTCCATGGAGGTTACCATGTTGACACAGCACAGCACAGCCAAGCACACATGCCTGGCACATACATTGCATGCTGTGCGTCTGCCTGTCCTGTAAGTGCTGGCGTTGCATTGAACTGGACTATTTCCCTACATCAGGATGGGTAAGTGGTAATAGGTTACTCCCGCTTATCCTTCCTCATTGGCTCCTCCAACACTTTGACTGACATTTGCATACAACTGCCTTATTCTCTCAGCTAATACCCAGCTAGAATTTATAACAGTTGCTTTTGTCTTAAGTATATTTTAAAAATATAGAACAATTTTATACTAACAGTCTTGACCATGCTCTGCAACAGTACCCCATTTTCAGTCATTTGGCTTGTGCATTTCCCCCAGAAACTTAGATATCCAGTTTCACTATATGTTTATAAGGTAGGTAATGGTATGGTTGTACAGTTATTGGTGATTGTGATGATTAAATCTTTTTGTTCTTGTTTGGCTAAGTGAAGTCAAGATGATTTTTCCCAATTTGTTTTTATATTGCCAGAAACATATTCACCTCTTTCCCCTATCCCCAGTTGTTAAACATTTACACTTTATTTATTTGCATGTTGTAGATCAGATAAGTGCCACTAGGCCAGTGGCCTCTTTTCAGAGAAGACCCAAGGTGGTTTTCAGATTGACTAGAGGAAATTTGGTCAGGACACCGGAGAATTTCTTCTACTCGTTTGTTGCATGAAGGACTCTGGGAGAGGAGCCAGCACTACAGAGAAGCATCAGCTTGAGGAGAAGATGTTTCTTTGCATTACTGTACTTTTCAAAATAGTGAGGTCAGAATTACAACCTTTCAGTTGTGAGGGTTGTCACACAGAGTGTTATGTGAGTTATTGTAGTCGGCTGAGCTGGAAGATGACTCATCTTTTTCCTAGCGTGATGAAATGGAGCAAGTGGAGAAGGAGAATTTGAATATTGGAGTTAACTAAAAAGTAAAAGAAAAGGGTACTGTAGATGTTATTGAAGGAGAGGCTTTGCATGGTAAAATGTTATAGATGCCATGTAGAAAGATAAATTATATCCAGTGGCAGCAACAGCAATTGGTGGCTCCAGAAAAGCAATAGATAAGTTAAGCAGTCAGCAGAGAGTAAAATCGATTAAACCAAACATGAACAATCAACTAGAATGAAACACCATATGGGACAATGTCATCATGCCTCTAAGCAAAAATGCTCAAGAGGCATTAACTTTTACTTTGCTAGGAAAATAATCTTTTTGTGACTTGATTTTTGAAACCTTTTCAAAGATGACAAGGTTTTTAATGGGGCATGAGGAAAAATGCTAACTGCCATTTACTGATCAATTATATCTTTTCAGTACAAGGGTTAGGGGGAGCTTCAAATTACCCATGCTATCACTTAATAGAAAGTACTTTGCCTTGGAAAAATTCTTTAGGATTTTATGGCTTGATGGTGGATCTACCATTACATTTATTTCAGAGGAGACTGATTTATGATCCAATCTTATCAATGAGTACATTATTTGGGGAGGGGGTGCAACACTTATTTGTAAGTACTATGTCAAGGATATCTGAGCCCCCTAGTGGAAGTGCAGACCAGCTGTTCCAGAACATTTCAACTGACAATGTCCAGGCATCTCTTAGTGGTTGTATATATGTTTCCCAGTTTATGGAAGGGGTAGATGCAATCTCCCATGAGTAGTCTGTTGAGCTGAATGGTAAGTGAATGGTAAGTGAATCTAGTAACTTCAGGTATAAGGAGTCATTTTCATGGTTGACGGTTGGGGACCGGCAGCTATGATATGGTGGATGATTTTGCCTGTGGTCAGCTGGGCATGGAATAGCTCGTGAGTCATCCTGCTTGACCAATCTAAAGGTGTGATTGTTTTTATGTAAATGGAAAAGGGGCCTCCTCCTTTCATTTTTTTGTCTTTAGAAGATGGTCTAAATGAATGATAGGCATTGTTGCCTTGCACTGCCAGGGTACCTTCTGCAGTCTTGAACCATGTCTCTGTAACTGCACAGACATCAGCACTTTCTAGGGCATGAAGAGCTTCCACAGAGTCCTGTTTCTTGTCAAGACTCCCGTGACCCCAGAAATATCACCCCAGTCCACAAGTTTAAGAAATCTCTAAAAAACCACTTTTTTCTGCACTTGGATCTATCACTCTAATCATCCTACTTGAATCCCCTTCTCTGAACCCCCACCACGTGCCTTACCTTACTTTCTTTACCTCTCTTAGTTCCTCCTCATCTCTCCAGACTAACTCTTCTTCACTACAGTTAACTCATCTTATTGCATCATACTCTCCCACTTCTATCTATCCTCCTATACTGTTCTGTACTTGTAACCTACAGCCTGCATCTTTTTTATAACCTTTGCTCTGACAATAAAAATTCTACAGCTCTGGTAACCATAACTAAAACTGCTCAGTTGTCCAGTGATACCAGTACAAAATGTTACTACCTGATTCTTGCTATTACATGGCTTCAGTTACTAAAGCATCTATACGTGTTTTGCAAATGTCTACATAACTGTCACTCCTTACTTTTATTTGTAATAGCCATTGCATAATCTTATTTTACTCTGATATTTTAATATTTGTTCTAGAATTTTGTAGTTTATGTGATGACCCACCACTGCCAACCAGTAATCAAGGAGCATCAATCCTTACCACTAGCAACAGTAGGGAATTTTCACTAAGAGGATGACAAATACACACACAGTATTTCCAAATGCAACTCTCTGCACCAAGTGCACTTTCCCTTAAGAGCACACAGAGACCACAGTCAGTTTGGGGCTGGTTTCTCCATCTTTTTCCCGATCCCCAATAGTAATCCCCACAGGCACAGCTATAGAGTTGACATCTCACCTGAGTGACCAAGCCAAGACCTCCAGCACCCTTTCTGTCCTACCAGTCCCTCGTGTCCATGCACAAGTAGCTGACACATACTCTTTGAGGTCTGATTTACACACACACACACACACACACACACACACACACACACACACACACACACACACACACACACACACACACACACACACACACACACACACACCTGGGAAAGGCTGTCACACATTTACTAGCTATGGCTCCTTCTGCCCAGACTATAAGGTAGTTATTACTGCCACCAGTCACTCTTTATCAGCTACTTTAAGGCCCTTAACCAAGGGTGTCCAATCTTACTATGTAATATTAATATTAATACAACTGGTAGTTTGACCAAGAGCAAGGCTATTAGGAGTGGCCCACACAGTGTCACCAAATAAATATGCAAGTACTCTCAAAACTTTAGTATCTTTGCACAGATCACCCACAATGAAAGGTTTAAATACATTTAATAATAAATAATAAAAGAGCAAGACAATACTAAATATATATTCACAGTGACATGAGAGTTCAAAACCACAGGAAATATTTAAAACAACTTTGCAGGACAGTCTCAAATAAATAAAGAACATATCTAAACTAAGCTTCACTATTCCTGACTGTATCTAAGAGAGTTATACTGTTCCCTAGAAACTTACCTCATTAGAGCAAGGCAGATGTGGTGACTGGATCTTGTTGTTGTCAGGTCCAAGACATAATGCAGAATGCCCTGTCTCACTAACAGACTTAGCAAATTAATATCTAAAATATTACTGTTGGGATAGCTTGCAGAATTACATCATTTTTGGTTATCTGACTTCTAGTTCCCAGGCCAAACCCCCATTGCTAAAAACTGGCAGCATTTAGCATCTACCTGTAAAAATATACAGACAAGGGATTTTCCTTAGATCTTTTCAGATCTTTGGCAGATTCTGGAAGCCATAAAACAACTGCATTCTTTCATGCTTCAAAAGTAGCAATTAGTTCACTCAAAGGACAATGCAGAAAGCTTCCTAGCACAGACTCTGTGTCTCTAGCAGCATTGGAAACTTGACAGGTAGCCTCTTTATTGTGTCCTATAAACTAATTTAATTTCAGATATTTTCCTAAAGTTTACCAGGCTGAGGTTATCCTCCTGTATCCCAGTTTTCACTGTTAAAATATATACAGTTAAACAGTTACAATAGCACATGTGCATTTCTGTTCTCTTCCAGTAGGGGACCCTGTGGATACTTTTTAAGCACAGCATTGTTACAAATACCTTTTCAACACAAACATCTGTATAGAGCAGCTTGATATACACGACATGCATTTCTAATACATTTGTAACACAAGCATCTTGTATAAATCATTTTGATATTCACCAATGACATAATTATTTACAAACTTCCAGCTAGCTGTGCTGGCAATATCTCCTTTCATCACACTTCTTTCCCCCTTCAAAGACTCAAGCTAGTTTTCCAAGTGACCTTTGAAAAACATTGCTTGAGAGGAATGATCCTATCTGGACATACATTACCCAATTCCCTGCCTTGAGATTCCAGCTGCCTTGGCATTGCTGACCCCAGTACAGTGTTGTACTATCATATCATATGCCTGCAACCTTAGGCTCCATCATAGTAACCTGGGATTTTGCTGGCTGGCTTCCTGTAACTATAGATCCCCCTCAGACTCCTCCTGCCTTCTACTGGAAATACGTAGCACCAGGACCTCTCTATCATGGTAAGGTTTCATCATGTTAATATGGTACAGTTTGTGCCCTTGCCTCCTGCCTAGCAGTACTATCATGTAGTTAACATCACTTACTTTCCTTAACACTTTGATGGGTCCCTCCCAAGCTGCCTGCAGGTTGTTGTATCTGACAGGAATAATAACCATGACATGCCGCCCGACAGCATACTCTCTGGCTTGAACATTCCTGTCATACCAGACCTTTTTCTGCTGTTGGGCTTCTGCTAGGTTTTCCTGGACCAAGCCTATGAGTTACCTGAGCCTTATCCTGAGGTTTAGGACATATGCCACAACAGACTCCTTGTGGGATTCTTAGTCACCCTCCCACTCATCGCAAATCACATCTAGAGGAACCCTCACCCTATGCCCATACAGCAACTCAAAGGGTGAAAAACCTGTGGATTACTGGGGCACCTCTCTATAAGCAAACAACAGATGGGACAAATATTTGTCCCATTCTCTCTTAAATTGGTTTGCAAATGCCCATAGTATGGTCTTTAGTGTAGAGTTTAACATCTCCAGCAGACCATTAGTCTGGGGTGGTAGGGGGTGGTCTTTAGCTGCTTCACCTCACAGTGCTTCCACAGACAAACCAGCAGGTCTGACATGAAACTGACTCCTCTGTCAGTCAGTATTTCTTTTGGGAAATGTACCCTGCTGAAATTCTCTAATAAAGCATTTGCCACTTTTTCTGCCTTGATGGAGGACAGAGTCACTGCCTCAGTGTATTTGGTAGCATAATCTACTACTACTAGGATATAATTCTTTCTTGTAGAAATGGGGTACTTTGAGGCCCCACAGTATCCATAGCTACCCTCTGAAATGGTTCCTCAATCACAGGCAAAGGCATCAAAGGAACTTTCACCTTGTCTCCTGCCTTACCTACTTTTTTGGCACTGCTCACAGGTTCCGCAGTACCCTGCTACATCCCAGGAAACCCCAGCCCAATAAGTGTTCTGCATAATATGTCTCTTTGTATGCTTTATGCCCATATGACCTGAAAAGTGAATATCATGGGCTATGGCTAGAAGTGCCAGATGGTAGGCTCTGGACACTACCAACTGCTGTATTACCTCACCTTCTAGCACTCCCTCAGGGGTCCACTCTCCATGCAGTAACCCTTTGTCCCAGTATACAGATTCCCCTTTTCCTTGAGAATCAGGTGCCTCCCTGGCTACCTCCCTCAAGCCTTGTAATGTAGGGTCTTTCAGCTGAGTCTGTTGCAACTCTCTCTTTGTAACCCTGCCCAGTTCCTCTTCCACAAGAAGTCTGGTATCCTCTGATAGCTGTGCCTCACTGTCAGCCTGGGTACTACTACTCACCTCTGCCCTTGCAGTAACTCTGTCTAAGCAAGCATCAGTACTCACAAGCAGATGTGGCTTACCTTCAGTCTCACTGCTGCAGGGTAGCTCCCTCTCTGAAGCAAGCACCTCGCCAGTTATGGCTTCAAGTGTGCAGTCTGTCTGGGTCCCCCCAAGCTACCAGACCCACATGCCTGTTTCCAAGCCTGACTGCATGTCACTGCATGCACTCAAGGTACTGCATTATCAAAATAATTCCCTATCAGGGCATCTGCAAGGGATATCCTAAAACACACCTACTTGCTTGCTTCCGTTCCCACCTCCCAGCCAAGGTGAACCCTAGCCAAAGCTATTTGGAATGGGGTTCCTCCTAAAGCTCTGACTGGAGTAGACTGCCTAAGCAAGTAGTGCTCCTCTTTAACCATTTCAGGCTTCAGAATGGTTAGGTCAGAGGCTGTGTCTCTCTTAGTGGTGGCCTTTTTCCCATCTACTAAGACAGGATATAACCTCTTGTGGTAGTTTGGTACTCTTGTAGTCTTGTTGTCTCCAGACAACTTACCACTGGAATTCTGTCATTCCCCACTTACTGGCTCCCCTAATTTGTGTTCCCCACTGTGCCTCCATGGACATCTATATGCTACATGACCCCACTGGTTACATTTATAACATTTAACCCTTGGTCTTGGCTGTGTACTTGAGCTAGTGGATTCCCCTTTTACTGGCAGACTCTGTTGGTGTGGTTTAGGTGGCCCACAATGGGTACCCTTAGACACATGTGCAGCACTGAGTATTCCTTTCCTGTGCAGTGATGCCCTGCTTGCTAGGTATAGGTCTTCTCTCTGTGAACCCTTGGGGATGTTCACTGAGAGGAAGACAACTACACACACAGTATTTCCAGGTGCAGCTCTTTGCATCAAGTGCAATTTCCCTTAATAGCACAAAGAGACCACCGTCAGTTTGGGGCTGGTTTCTCCCTCTTTCTCCAGATCTCTAATAAGAATCCCCACTGGTACAGCTATAGAGTTGAGATATCAGCTGAATGACCAAGCCATAACCTCCAGTACACTCTCTCTCCAACCAGTGATGCACAGATTTGCTAGCTATACCCCCTTCTGCCCAGAGTGTAAGGCAGTTATTACTGCCACCACTCTCTACTTATTAGCTTCTTTAAGGCCTTTAGCCAAGGGTGTCCAAACTTATTGTGTAATATTAATATTAATACAAATGGAAGTTTGACCAAGAGCAAGTCTATTAGGAGTGGCACACACAGTGCCACCAAATAAATATGCAAGTACTCTCAAAATGTTAGTATCTTTACACAGATCAGCCACAATGAAAGGTTTAAATATATTTAATAATAAATAATAAAAGAACAAGACAATACTAAATATATATTCACAGTGACATCAGAGTTCAAAACCAGAGGAAATATTTAAAACAACATTGCAGGACAGTCTCAAATAAATAAAGAAAAATATCTAAACTAAGCTTCACTATATTCCTGACTGTATCTAAGAGAGTTGCACTGTTCCCTGCAAGTTTACTTCAGTAGAACAAGGCATATGTGATAAGTAGATCGTGTTATTGCCAGGTCCAAGACATAATGCAGAATGCTCTGTCTCACTAAGAGACTTCTCAAATGAATATGTAAAATATTACTGTTGGGATAGCTTGCAGAAAGATATAATTTCTGGTCATCTGACTTCTAGTTCCCAAGCCAACCCCCCCCCCCCTGTTGCTAGAAGCTGGCAGCATGTAGCATCTACCTGTAAAAATATACAGACATGGGCTTTTCCTCAGATCTTTGGCAGATGCTGGAAGTCATAAAACAACTCTAGTCCTTCATGCTTCAAAAGTAGCAATTAGTTCACTCCAAGGACAATACAGAAAGCTTCCTAGCACAGACTTTGTGTCTCTAGCTGCATTGACAACTTGAGAGGTAGCCTCTCTATTGCATCCTATAATGTAATTTAATTTCAGATATTTTTTCTAAAGTTTACTAGAGTGAGGCTAACCTCCTATATTTCAGTTTCCCCTGTTAAAATATATACATTTAAACAGTTACAATAGTGCAAGTGCATTTCTGTTATCTTCCAGTAGGGCACACTGTAGATACATTTTAAACACAACACTTTTACAAATACCTTTTCAATACAAACATCTGTACAGAGCAGTTTGATATACACATGACATACATTTCTAATACATTTGTAATGCAAGTATCTAGCATAGCTCATTTTGATATTCACCAATGGCATGTAATTATTTACAAAATTCCAGCTAGCTGTGCTGGCAGTATCTCCTTTCATCAAAGTTTGCTGTATAAATTGTTTTTAATTTGGTAATGTGGAGCTTTTTCTCTGGACCTCCACTGAAAAAGGGCAGTAGCTCAGTCACACTATCCCAGTCAACAAATTTCAAATAAATAAATAAAACATAAAAAAATAAACAAAAAAATAAATAAAGACTCCTAACACTGAGCATGGCATTAGAAAACTTTATGTTGGTAGATCTGTTGGTTTGGCACTATCTAAAAGGCACTATGGGTGTGACTAATCCTTGCCCAATATCGAAAAGCCAAGCAATGACAGGTGCTGACTATCTGGCAAAGCACTTTGGTCTGTCAATCATGTTGTGCTAGGCTGACAAATATTAGATCCCCTTGGAATGACACCAGTAGCTAACTAAAGTCAATCATTTTCTGTTTGTATTGTGGTACCATTCTTGGTAAAGGTAGAATGCTGTTCAATGCAAGGCTCATACCAGCCTTCAACAGATGTTCAGAGATGTCCATCATGTCTGTCTTCATATAGTCCAGGGAGGTACATCTCAAGTTATTCACACCCATATGGACTATGACTGAGTCCTACTAGTACTTGTAGATGAGTGACTCTTGTGCCCGTGTTATTTGATGAATCTTAGTCCCTGACAGGCAACTGACTGTAACACTTTCTTTATCCAACCTAGTGTGGGGGAGTGTCCATGTATCTCACAATGGAGTCTCCTATGACCAAGAAGATTGAATGTGTGATGTTTTGCCTTAGGGGCTTGCTTGCAGATGCACTCTAGCATGTTTTATGTGTAATAGTTGGTGTTGACTTGTTTTTTTTTGCATGTATTTCAGATGGCAGCATATAGGAGACCTCTGAGGTTTTGGTAAGTTACTTATGAGTACTTCCACATATGTGAGTTTATGTGCTAAAACCTTATTTAGTGAGGAAAAAGATGTCTGTGCTGATAACCTGTTTGCCATTTGATTTATGAGTTACTGATTGTCATATCTCAGTTTTCATACTGTAATTACATCTTTCACACACTGTGTTTCTTTCAGGATTGAGTGGTTATCAATATACATGACAATTGCTACATTGCTTCAGGATGCCTGTGTCCACCAGACTGGCCACAGAGGTAGCAGGGTTTAGCCAGGAGAAGTGGAGGGAGATTTAATTGGACTGGGATGATAGCATATGGATGAAGGAAGAATGCTATACTCAGTGTGAACTGCAGCTATCCAACAAGGTGATGCTGCCCTACATGCAACTCAGATGCTCCTTGAGCAGCAAGGTTACTGGAGGAAGTTGCAGAGATAGTTGTTCCAAGGGAAATTTTAACATGTCAGAATTTGCATCTATACATGGCACTGCTAATTGCTGCTGTGTGGAGAGCAGCCTAATGCAAAGATTGGGCTTATCTAGAATCACAAAAATAAGTTTTTCAACAGCAAAACCTACAGACCACTCAGGAAAACACAGAATAAGCTTTCAACCAGCAGCCCCCATCTCACATAGGTATGTTATAGCACACTTCCACCACAAGAGTGCAGTCAGAAAGCCCTTTTAATGTAAAAATGCTGCTTTTAGAGCTCAAGTACAGGGAAACCACACAATCTAGATACTACAGTCCTATAAAACTAGTAGATATAATGTAATTAAGTATTACAACAGCAGTGGAAACAGTTCAGCTTTGAAACTCTATTAAAGTATGAGAACTGTAACAATACAGGATTATTATGAAATACAGTAATAATAGTCAGCAGAAGTACAAAATTGTCATTCTTATAGCAGTGGATTGCTTTAGATGCAGCAGACTCTCTGTAACTCAGGTGAACTTGCCAATCCAAGAGCAGCTCTAAGGAACCGAGCACAAACCCACACAAATACTGGGCTTATACAGACTGAAAAAAAAAGTTTTACAACAACAAGACCTACAGACCAGTCTGGCAAAAAAGTTCATACAATTAAGAGCTGTAAAGCAGAGTGTTACAAATGTAAAAAAAGAACATTTTTAGATGAACTTTGGTGAAAAGGAGGTAAATATAAATGATGTTGCAAGTGATGAAAATCGCAATATATTTATAAAAATGAATATCATGAAACAATAATGGCAAAAGTATGTCTAATACTGAATACATGAAAATGTTAATGAAAATGCTCTTGAGGAAGATTATGCTAAAGAGGTCAATAAGCAGAAGGGGTGGCAGAACAAGAAAAATATAAATATAGGTCTACTGCAGAATAAATGCAGTGCATAACAAACAAAAGATTGTATTACAAACAAAAGACAATGACGAAAAGGATGTTTCATGATGGCAAAATTAAAGGGGATAAATTAAATCGGTTGAAGGTTCAGAGACAGAAAAAGAAAGGTTAAGTTAATTTATATTTAGTATTTGTAAATGTAAATACTTCAGCTAATTACGTAAGAATTACTTTTCAGTGGTGTAGCAGAGTAAAGATTGATGCTATTTATTTATTGGATGCTTGATTTCTAGAGAATGTTAAAAACAACAGTTTTGTTATACAAAATGCAATCATATGGAATTTTGGAATAGTACCATGTTCAGGTATGCTATACTTCTTAAACATCTCAATAGCTTAGTTTTAGATCATGTTACTATAAAGGCAGGGAGGATATCAATACTAGATAATAGGAATAGTGAGTCATGGTATATGCTTACACAAATGTGAAAAATAAAGGAGTTATTTGAACAACTAAAACCTCATGTAATAGTTAATATGGTTGTCATTTTTATAGGAAACTTAAATTGTAATTTCAGAAAACAAGAAAGATAGAATATGATAAAAATGTTAAGAGAACATTTAAATGTTGGGAAGTTGACGGGGGGGATCACAAGGTTATATTTATGCTGCAAATTTAAGGATAGAAATTATATATTTTTCTGAATTTTTAACAATAACACAAGAAGGAAAATTGCAAGTAGAAAATTCTGTAGAAAGTTCTGACCACTGAAAATTTGGAGAATAATAGGTTTGAGCCACAATATTGTTGGACAATGAAAAGGAACTAAACATTTAATACATATAGATGAGAGAATAGGAGGAAGTCATGCAACTGTGGGAAGAGCACAAGACTATAACTTCCTTGTATATGACTTGGACAGAATGCTGGATGACTATTATAAGAAGAATATGAAGCTACATATAGAGATGGATAAATTGTTTATAAGGGATAAAAAGCCTAATGATGAACTATTGGTAATGGAAATTTAAGACTTTGATGGAACAGTAAATTAATTACAGAAAGAAAGCAAGGGTTGTTAAAAACAGCAATACTTACTTCAGTGGCAAAAATAAGGACATATTATATGATATTAGATGAAGTCGTGGGGCCATATGGCCACATAGACAGGGATCAAGAAAAATAATGGACAAAATATTATGGTTCATTACAAAATTGTAATAGAAAGTAGAAATGGAGGAAATGCAAGGAGGTTAAATCGATGGAAAATGCAATTAGTTGCGAGGATAAGCAAAGATTATTAAAGGAGATTCCTGAAAAGGATGCTGAAGCTTGTAAGGTCTCTAGGGCCACTAGCCTAGTAACCTCCTATGAATTTATGAACATATGAACCTAAGAAGCTCTTTTAGAAAACTTTGGTGAAAAAATTACACAAGGGACAGGTGGAGTGAACTGCAAATTTAACTGGACTGGAAAAAAATATTTTTGTCTAAGTTCTAAATGAATGGAAAAATAAAAGTTTTAATAATGAGGAAGCATGTGATGGCACAATAAAACTAATATGGAAAAATAATGACAAAACAGAGTTAAAGAATTAAAGGTTTATTATTCTGATAAGCACAGATTCTCCAAGACTCAGTTCCCTGACAATGTTATTTCTATTGAAAAGCAGTGCTGGGTAAGTGTGCTGCACTAAGTGCCATTCTGGGGCATTTCTCCCCTTCTTCCTTTAGATTAACTACGCATTTGATAAGATGGGGGGTTGAGGTGGTACAGTGTTTTTTGAAGAGTAGAGACTGCAGGCATGCTTATTCATCCACTCATAGTGGAAACTAAGATCATTATGACAGTGATGCAAGTTAGACTTTGAAATATATTTGCAAAGGTATGGGAAGAATGTATTTAAATTATAAAGGGAAGATACAAGGGGAATGAAAGTTAAGGAAATGTTATCTATAATTAAGTAGTTTATAACAAATGAAGAAGGAGAAATAATGATGGTAGGATGTGATGTGATGTGATATGAATAAGGTTTTTGATAATGTGCAATATTGGGGGCATTGAAGACTTATGGAGTAGATTATAGAATAATACAATTTTGTAAAGTACATACTAATTGTGTAAGGAGGGTGATAGTTAATGGTTGGGAGAATGTGATAATATGCATGCAAAAGTAAACAACATAAGGCTGCTCTTGAAATACTATAAAGATACAAGTGCAACATAGTCAAATACATTTATTGACTTGTGCCAGGAATATTATTATTTTTATTTTCCCAGTGTGTGACTGTTGCCATTTGCATTTTTATTTTATCATCTTTAAGTAGTGTGCTATTTTTTTTTTACTGATGAATGTCTTGTTAAGGAGTATAAGGGATGGTTTAGGGGAATATGGATATAGCTATAAGAAAAAGATAAGAGTAGTGCTGATTATGCCTTATGCAGATGATACTGTCATAACTGTAAACTTACAAGCAAACAATAAATGCAGCAAACAGGACAATTACAAAATGGAAAGAAAAGTAAGACAATATCAATATATGCAACCTGCTGCTTACAGCTATCATTTATGTACACTAGCAAAATCTAATTAAATGTCAGGATTAATGAATTAGACAAAGGGTATGCATGAGACGCGGACAAGGTTAACTTATGATTAGAGTATGAGAATGGAGACTAATGGGAAGAGATTATACTCCATACATCTACAAATTAAAAACTCATACTCTATTAAAGCCACAAATTTAACATTCAAAATCTACTAGTAGTTTGACTGTTTTCTGTTTGGTACTCCCTTCCACAGAATGTAATGCATCTTCCCCTTTGTACACAGTTATGTTATTGCTTAATGTATATTAGTGGTCTTTTCTCAGTTTTTTATTTATTTATTTAATTTATTTATTGACATTTGTTAACTGGGTTTGTCCAACTGGGCTTGTGGCCCATTTTCAGTGGAGACCCGAGGAGAAAAGCTGTATGTCCATTTGTTTATCTTGATATAGTAGCTAATGCTTTGAATGAGTCACTTGGGAATTCAGTAGTTTATGTGTTTGTGTGGTGAGCATCAGTAGCACTAATCGCATATGCATGCTGAGCACTGTGCTTACACAATACAAGCTACATTTTGTGGCTGGCAGCAGGGTTACTAGCCAAAAAAACATACAGAACAGCACAAATGCAGAAAGAAGATGCATGCAAGTTTGCCTACAGGCAAGCCTGCTCTGTGAGATTGTGCGGACTGTCACAGTGACTAGCAGGGGTGGAAATGCTGCAATAACTGCAGTATTAACACATAGTTTAAACGTATACTCAGTACAGTGTACACTACAACAATTATTTGCAGACAAAAGTAATAGTTGGTGGGGTGAACAGCAAGGGCAAATATAATGCAGCATAAGTACACTAGGCAGGGAAAGTGTGCTGATTAAAATGGCCACAGACATGAATGATATAAAGAGGAAGAGGCCATCTAAAATATGGCAATGTACCCCAGACAGGGTATGTCAATGTATGTACACATCCAGGACAATTCAGTAGCATAACTTTAAGGACATGTAGATGGCATACTGCATACTGCTGTTTACTCCTCCTGTGCAAGTATATTTATATCATCACACACGACAGCATATATGTGACTGTCACACAAGGTTACAAATGGAGATGAATGGCTATGATATAAATATCACTGACATGCTCAATGCAGAGGACATTTAGCAAGGATGATATATACAATAGAAGGTATGTGCATGTTGTGAAGATTTGCAAAATGAGTTGCTTGAATATGACTGAAATATCAGCATACCTCACAACACCAGTCATAGACACATAACAACAGACTCATGGAGAACTGATGGCAGAAGTAGGCACAATCAGGAACAGTTTTAAAATATTGACAACATTAATCAGTGTCAATGCCAGCATATGTGAGTTTAAGCTATTATGTATGTTCTACAGGAACAAATGCATACAACTGTAATGATTGCCAGTATTCTATAGGGGGAGTTCACCACCCCTTTTCCAAAAATAAACTGTCTTTGGAGGGGTTAAGAGGGACAGTGTTAAACCTGGAGTTGAATTCAGGAGCAATCTTGGACAGTTGAGAGGTTTGCATGACACATTAGCCATGAGCCACATCTGCAAGAATCATACCCATGCCATCAGTGTTGACACTGAGCTGTGTATTTACTGGTTGCAACAATGACATATCACACATGCATCTTGTACTACACAAGGGTGGAGGGCACAGTGAAAAGTGACTGGCATTCAGGAATTGACTTTTCTGTTGAAAAAGTGTAGGCATCCTGATAATTGTGTAGAAAACATATGTACATTATGTATGTGGTATTCCTTGGTTTGTAAAAACCTTCAGTTGTTTGGTGTTTTGGGGGTGGGGAGCCACCTACCCTTTTTTTGTCGAAAAAGAGAAGTGTGTTTCAAGGACATTACTTATGCAGTATTCCTTGGTTTGTACAAACCTCTTTGCCTGTGTGTGTGAGGGGGAGGTGGGACCACCACCTAACATTTATCTGTTTGTGTGATGAGCAGCAGCACTAATTGTATATGCATGTTGCTCATTGCACTTACACAAATACCAGCTACATACATCATAAATGAAAAGTATTTCAATGCTTAATGTTGATAAAAGGTACACAGACTGAGTATGTTTTGTAAGAAATACATTAATTATGTGATAGTTATCTGTTTTATCCTCTTCTGTTTTATGCTACATAGGATTATGGCATCCGAGCCTACAAATCTACAAGAAACCCATTTCAGTTATGATGAAAATTAGGTCATAATACAGGCTCTGAAGTGGCATGGAGCCTTTGTGTTTAAGAGAAGCTGTGGGGATATGGCTGCTAGAAAAAGTGATTTGGATCCAGTTAGTCAATGAAGTAAACTCAGTCAATGGTTGTAGACACAATTATGATCACGTGTGGGATCGGGCCACTGATATGATTTCATCAGCCAGGAGGAGGGCTGCAGTTGCCCAAGAACAACTGGCTACAGCAGGTGGTCCTGTTAGCGAGCCAACAGTGACACCAAATAAAGAGTTCCTGTCCACTGTCAGGGGTCCAGACAGCTCAGTGGAGACTGCACGACATATGCTTGATGTTGGTGCTGATGAGGCTTGGAGGACAAGTGTCCTACATATAGCAACATTTATATTTGCTTGTAGAATAAAATATATAATTTGACTACTACTTTCTGTGATACATTTTTTCTATCTGTACCTATTGTTAATTAATGGAGTAATACAAGGGAGTAGTTCCATACATATGGGTGTGGGTGGCCATCTCTGCCAAGTTTCAGTTTCAGTTATTTCTTACAGGACATATAGGTGATTGTGTATTCACTGCACCCCCTGTGTTATTCCCATTCAGATGCTTAATTGCTGTCCTTTGCTAGCTTCATTTGTTTCATGACCATCCTCTTTGTAAAGTGTGGAGACATCTGGCCATGGTAAGCATTCACTTATTACTAAGCATTATTTACATATATAATTATCTATGTGTGATGAGGGTGTAATCAGTGACTGTACTGCTGTACCATTTGCGATTGTGTGATTAGTGTGGATTTTTTATCATCTATGTTGGTTTAATATACAGTGGAGTAGTAATTTCATTCCTCTCTTTGTTGCTTGTTATCACAGGAGATTTTGACAGTGGAAGTGTAGGAATCCTACCACCTGATGTTGGAGTATCGGTAGGCCCTGGTGATGACGATGGGCAAACAGAGGCCCAGGCAGAGGGTGCAGAGGTTGAATCTGACATTGAGTTTCTGACTCACACAGACCCTGGAGTTCCTTCAGACATAGTCAGCATGCCTATGCATACCTATTCCACTGAGCCCTCATACAGTGGACAGGTTAAGAGTGACACCCTTGATCAAGGTAGTGTGGTTATTGCGGCTTCAGTGCCAGCTGACTCTGGCCATAGTCAAAGTGTGTGCAAAGTGCCATGCAGGAGGGACAGTAGGGGTGCTTGGAGGAGGCTTGTTGTCCACTCTCCACCTGATCCTGGTATGTCATTAAGTGCCACTCGATATATGTTTAAGGCTATCATGGAGGCACTGGCATGTTCCACTAGGGCATCCCAGGATATGCTTGGTTCTAGATGTGGCACAAGCTGATGTGTGTGATGGCCTCCATTGTATGACTGATTCAATGGATCAGATGAATGACAGAATGTAATGGGCAGTGTCTGTGATGGAACATCTGCTGTGAGGAGGACAGCATCCATGTGGCTGTAGGTCCACAACATCATCTGCTGTTAGTCAACATGGTCATGTCTGATCCTGCTCCTATACTGGCACTACTTCCACTGCTCCTTCAGTGGTTGAGGTGTCCACACCCAGATGTGGTAGGCCATGGGGTCATGGACCTGGGCACTCATCTGATCATAGGCATGGACATGTCAGTACAACTCCTGGCAAAGCGAGTTCTCATGGTAGGGGGCAATAAAGATGAACTGATACCTCTATCATGCAGGGTTCACACCTGTCCAACATGCCAGGACATAGAGCTAGCACAGAGCTTGGCTGTGTTCATGCAGACAGTCACACACACATTTCTCATTGATTGCCCATACAGACGCACACACAAATAACAGGTACATGAGACATTCATGAGGCTTGCAGATCATTTAGTCTTAGTGGCCATCTGATAATAAGCTACATTACTGCCTACCTGTCTTTCTTACTCACACAAATTCACTACTATTGTGTCAGCCTTGGCCTCATGAGCCCCCAAATCCGACCCTGTATAAATGATGATAACCATGTCATCACCTTGTTTCTATCTTTAGAATTCAGGGATATTTTTTCTGATGCACAGAGTGCATAGCTAACTCAGTACTTAATATATGCACTGGTAATGCTAATTTGAAACTTTTACTGATTTCTTACAGCCTTTTTACTGTTGTGATTACTGCCTTGACATCGTTGATACATCAGACATACTTATCGCTCCTCTTGTGAGAATGTAGTGATAATTACACTTTGGACTGCTATTTCTGTTGTGGGTAGGTTAGATGCATCAGGCATGTTAGTTGTTAAATGGCAGAAATCTATAGACATAAGTCAGTCCTGTGACATGCTGATGTCATTGCTGGACAACTTCACACACATTCTACTTAGGTACATTTTCAAGTAACAGTATGCAAGTATCTGCAATTTATTTGTGTTCTTACCCATTTATTTTCCTGTTCCAGGTTCAACATTTAACTTGATGGTCCTGCAGTTACAATTGTTGTCACTTAGGTCTGACTCTGTCCAATGCTAGCAGTACACAGCTATTACATGGGTAAGTAAAGGTTGTGAGCGAAGCATGGCATTAATGTTACTGTATGTATGTGCATAGCATGAAAGCTGTACCCCTTAGGTGGGCAACATGTGTGCTATCCATTGCCACATAGCCAGAGTAAGCGCATACTGTGTATGCCTATGTCTGCCTATACCCACAGCAGTTTTCCCTCTGACTCCTCACCAGCATGTGGTTGTAGTGACCTTGCCAGTAATGGTGGAATGTGTGCTCCTTCCCCTTGGTGCTCTTGCTGCAGCTGTTTTCTTAGGATAATATTGTGTAGGATAGCACATACAGTGATAATTTCAGCACAAGTACTGGGATCGTACTGCAGGGCACCCCTGATGTATCTAGGCATTGAAAACTTGACTTCAGCAACTCAAACACATGCTCAATGATATTTCTTGCTTGAGTGTGTGCCTCATTATAGCATTCCTCTGAGGGTGTATGTGTATTTCTGATGGGCCTCACCAGCGATGGTTCGAGTGCATTCCCTGCATCTTCCAGTAAATGGCCTTATGGGATATCCCCCCACCCCAGAAAACCTCTGGTAGAGCTGTGAGTTTTGTCAGATATGGAGCTATGGTAACTGCCTGGGTTGCTAGCACACATATTCAGGATGATTCCCTTAGCATTATACATGCTCTGGCAGTTAATAGGGTGGAAGCCCTTTCTGCTTATATAGAGCCTTCCCTATTCCCTGGGTTGTGCTTTGATCTCAATGTGTGTGCAGTCTATGGAATTCAAGATTTCAAGTGTGCTATGGGGTAGAAATCCTGCATAGTTGTAGCTCTGTCCAAGGAGGTACAGGGAATTTATGTATTGTCACTGGCGTGTTGTAGCATACCATTCAGAAATTGATGCAGGATCCTGGATGCTGATGCCTGTGATACCCCCTGCATATCCCCTGTTTATCAATGGAAAATTCCTGTAGCTGAAATTCTTAGCACTACACATAGCTTGGTGTCCATAGGTATTGTTTCTCTTCGGTTTGCCCTTGCTCCCATTTGAAGATGACAGAGGTCGTACAGTTCCTGTAGTGTGCTGTATCCACCCTGTAGCATTCTATTATTTCCACCTCGTGCAGACCATGAAAAGTTAAATAGGGTCTAAACACCCTTCTCCTTCTTGCCCAGGTTCTATCAGCAGCATAGATTTGCGCCTGTTGTACATGCACATGCAGAAGAGCAGCAGTAGCCCCTAGTATACTTTTTTTTTCCAACAAACATCTTTATTACATTTTCACACATGACATAGGCAATCTTACATTTATACAAACGAAAACAAACAACATGAGACCACTTTAGTTGGAAACAGTATACATTACAGACACTATTGTAACAACTGTAGCTGCAAACATTATATATCACTTATAATCTATCCAGTCATTGTCAGTTAAGCATTATATGGCTCATTCAAATCCTGCCTCTTAAACCTCATTCCTGCTCTGCATATATTGTTCCCACAATTCCTATTTTTCCTATGTAATTTTCTTCCTCCCTTTTCTAAAGAGCCCAATTCCAGTTGTTTTATCTCTTGTTACTATATTCTCTACTTCCTGTAAAGTTGGTCTAGACTTTGATTTCCATTTTCCAGTAATTGCTTTTTGGCAGTCACTATAATTAGACTCACCATAATTAGACACAGCAAGGCTTTACTGTGTCTAGGCAATTCCAATTCTGTATCATAACTCAAAAAAAATCATCTCCCATGTCTATCCAATCTGCTCACTCAGCATCTCCAACAGAGAGGAATCCCAAAAGTCTGCCAGCTCATTACACTCCCAAATAATATGTTCCCAGCCAGCTCTTTCTTGTCTGTCACACCTCCAACACTTGCTGTCCACCTGAGGAAAAATTCTTTGGAGTCTACTTGGGGTATAAAAATACCTATGTAAACACTTCCAGGCAAAGATCCTAAATCTTCTAGACTTTGTTGCATATTTGGGAGATATACATATATCCTCTCATTTTCTCTTTGTGAATTGTTTATCCAGTCTCTCTTCCCAGTCCTTTCTAAGCTCCTCTGATTGATTCTTTTCCATGGCTGTATTCTAATAGGTTTTAGAATTATTGACAAAAAACCTACACAATTGCTTTTTAGCTTGTTGAATAGCTCTGCCATCTTGCATTGGTTGATTAGCGTGCAGCTCAGCTGCTTATGCTACACTTAGCATGCCACGATGTTTACCATGTTTGCGCAGCTTTATATACTGTGAGGAGCCACTTACTGAATACAAATAAGCATGCTAACATGGTTTTATCAAGCAGTGTAGGGTTTATTGAATCCAGCCCTCTGTTTTTTTTCTTTTCTGCTATTCCTGAAAAGTATCTAAAAAGATTGCAGTTAATTTGCTGATCACCCAGTGCAAATTACATGTTAAAAGTCAAAATATATATTTTTAATGCCTTTATTGAATTGTCACTCTTGAGATAGGCAAACTTACATTTGCATAAATGTAATTAAACCATATTAACATTTTCACATTTGCAAACATTATAGGATATATAACAATATACGTGATGTATAGTCTAAGAAACATTACATTATTCAAGTCCTGCCTTCTCTTAAACTTAATAATGTTTCCAAAACATTTTTCTGCATTATTGTTCCTATAATTTCCATGTTTTCTATGTAATGTATTTCTACCATTTTCTAAAGATCCCGCCTCCTGTTCTTTTATCTCGATTACAATATTTACTACTTCAATTTTAGTTGGTTTAGATTTTGATTTCCATTTTCTAGTAATTGCCTTTTTGGCAGCCACCAGAATTTAACTTAACAATGCATTACTATGTTTAGGCAATTCAGATTCTGTATCCCAGCTCAAAGAAATAATTTCTGTAGTTAAACTAATTTGCTCACCCAGTAATTGTGACAGAGAATATGCATATTCCTAGTTACCTCTTTCTTCCCCATCTCATCTCCTGCATTTGCTATATACATGAAGAAAATTCTTTGGAGTCTGCTTAAATCATCAAAGGCAACAATATATTTCACTTTGTGTCTTTTGCTATGTTTCAAAAAGAAGAAACATTCTAATCTTGTATACTACTAGGTGACAGCACTGTGCTTCACTCTGGTCCATTGGTCTTTGTGGAATTACAAGAGCCTATCATTCCTTGCTGTAAGTCTTTTCATGACTTCTACTGCAGGGTGCAATTTAACTCAATTTATTTTGCATTTTCTCTGTGACTAATGCGTTGTCATTTGATTTTGTCTGTGAAATATCCACTGGCCAAAAACCCTGTGGATGTTGGGGCAGGCTCCACCCATCTATCCTCTTTCATTTTTAAAATGACAGTTCTCATTCACTGCATTGTTCACTTTCTGTCAACTGTAAGAGTGAATGTCAGGCAGTATTGTGGCATGAACCATGTATACTGGGTAAAAAGCCTCAAAGGTCAAGACTGTTATATAGATCTACTGCCATTCTACATCAACCATCACTCCACCTTTTGCATTAAAATTTGACATCCTTATTTTTGTAAGCTAACCAGTTCTTAATTTGATAATAGGTCCTTCTAGTAAATGATCTAAGATACTAGCCTTGTATGCAATATGTCATTTATATAGTGTTGATGGAACCTTAATCATATTTAGAAAATAATATACTCGTTGTTGGGTTGTTAAAATAATTTGCCAAAATCCTTTCTAGAGCTGTTAACATCTTTCTTTGCTTTGTTTGTTGTAGCAGAATGGATCAAAATGAAGTGAAAGAAGAAGACAAGGTGAGCAGTAATGGTGATAGTTAACAAATGAATCATGGCAGCTGCAGAAAAATTAAGAAATTAATTTTTGCTTACAATATTTAATTGCATTGTTTGTCTTTCAGAAGTAGATATGCCCTGTCTCTCTTTGACCTCTCTGGTAAATGTAAACAGCATTGAAATGGTATAACTCTTGTCTCTTATTAACCTCTAAGTGAAAACAACATGGGACTGGTATTTGACATTGCTGCTTCTTAGGTTTTAAACCCATAATTTTTAGCACTTAAAGGTGTGTGAGGAACCAATCATCAGACATATGATTCGAACACAGATATCCATGTACTGATATCAGACATTCCTCTCATTTTGCAGCACTGATCCACTGCTGCTTTCTGACCTTACCCTTTGGAATTTTATTAACTGGCTAAGTCCAATGGACACAAATGTTCAGGGCTAATATAGTAGCAATATGTAGTTAAAAGACTTGCTCAGACTCGCATTTTGCAACTGGAAATTGACAAAATCAGACCCTAGATTACAGGATGAAGTGTGTTTACAGCTCAAAGCCTTAACTACACAAATTTGCCAGTACCACCATAAGACATCTTTCCTGTAAATTGATACAATTTGAAAATATGCAAAATATAAGAGCCATGTATTATAAGCATCTGTACCAAATACAGTCACACTCAGTACCATTAAGTACACATATGCATTCATACAAGAAACAAAAAGTAATAACTTTCCTGTGAAAATAAGATAACAGCACACCACATTAGTGAATGCACTATGAGAATTTTTTTCCAGAAAAACAGAAGAGAAATGTAACCTCAGCTGTACCTACATGAATTTATAGTGTTTTCCCATTTATAAAACAAAAAAGGCACCTTGCAAATGATGCATGAATCCACAGATCTATTCAGATTAATTTACATATCTGCAAACAAAAATGACAACTCATAATTCAGACTGGAATATAGTATAATATATATTTTTCTAAGCTGAGTTTGCATGTCTAAGAGGGGTTCCCCTTCACAAGATCGAATATATGAATACTCAAAATGCATTAGCCCGAGCCCAGAATCTCGGGTATTCATACACTTGAAATTGTGAAGGGGCACTAAAGGAAAGAAAAAAACACTTTTTCTAATGTTTTTGCAGGGGGGCTGTGCCCCCCTGCACCCCCAACACCCCTACTTAAATATACCAACTCTGAGATCGCACTACAGCAAAGGAGAATGTACCATTACGCGCAATATGCATAAGCTCACAACAGGACACTTTCCATTCCTCCGCTGAAGTGAGGTCATGAAACCTGCACATTAAGGAAGGAACAGTACAGGGGGACCCAGCCCCCTACAAAAAGATAAGTAAACCCCTTAATCCAATTTTTTAAACTTCCCATTCACAATTGAGAGTTACTGAAACTCGAGATTTTGAACTCGATCTTATGAGTTTCGAGCTTTCAGTAATTCGATCTTGTGAAGGGGAACCCTAAGAGGACATAATCCCAGTATAGCCATCCACAAAGTCAAAGCAAAAGTACTTATCAAGAGAAGTGAAAATAGCAAAGAAAGAAAAATAGAGATCGTCCTGCACAAAGACTTGACCCTACAGTGTGCGTGTTCTGAAATTCAGACTTTTTTGTTAGAATAAAAGTGATTGTATTTATATTCATGTAATTCTGAAATGCTTGACACGAATTACACAAGTCACAAGACTCTTTAGGAGCTGTTTAATAACAGCACAGCTATGTGGATTGAAAGTGCGAAAACGATATGCAAAGATGTAAATATCTCATTAACTAACATGCTTAGTAGCTCAGTATTAATAAGGCAGACTTTTCAAGTACTTCAGTGCAGAGAGAAACTACTTAAAAGTTATAAATATGACCTGACATTTTGATCTTTAAAACAGATCATTATCTGTTCCTCACAGCTAAAGTATCAGTCTCAGCAATGACAGAGACGATGTTCTTTACAGTCTTAAGACACAAGTTGGGCAAACCAGAGATTCTGTCAGATAAAGGTGGAAGAAGGAAGTTCCAAATTAGGCACTTTTAATAAGACATAAGAAATGTACACACATTTAGACTATTAAAAGACGAAAACGCTAATTACAGTTATTTTATTGTTCTCAGTGAGTTCCTTTTGTGTTACCATTATTTCTGCTTTTTGTTTTGTTTTGGTTTGTTTGTTTTTTTGAAGCACTTAGACATTTAGACTTCTGGTTGATATTTTATCAGCACTGGAGGTGTTTGAAAGAGCAATGCACAAGGCATTGAAGGCTTGTAAAGTGCTGTAGGCATAATCGATAATCTAGTAATTTGGTTTCCAGCACAGAAGAACATAGCAAGATACTGATTTATCCATCCTTCTGGAATGTGACTCATTAGATGGCACAAAGACACTCTAGCAGGTTGCAAGGCAAAGACAGAAAAATAAAGAAAGTGGTCTTCAGACACCCTTCATAAGGAATGCCAGCAACAACCTACTCACCAGTCCATAGGACATCAAATACAGATGGAAGAAGTACTTTCAGTAAATTCTGAATGTAGAAAATCCTACATAAGCTGTACTGCCCCAGTCACAGCATACAATAAAAGGAGGAGAGAAGCACAGAAGTAAGACCAGCATTAAAGAGAATGACATCAGGGAAAGCAGCAAGCTCATATTAGGTCATGTCAAATATGCTGGGGGAGTTAGTGTAGAAATGGCTCCAGAGGGTACTCATGGCAATATGGAGAGAAAGGCATATCCTAGATGTCTGGTGGATAAGCATTCTAGTGCCAGTGTACAAGTACAAAGGGGACATTCATAATTTTGGGCAACATAGAGGTATCAAACCCCTGTAACACTGCATGAAGTTTCTGGGTGGAGCAATTGCTAAATGAATATGCAGAGTAGTAGAAAGTAAGATAGGAGATGAACAGTTCAGATTCTGATCAGATAGTAATACAACTGACCTGATCCTTGCAGAGAAATAGATTCTGGAGAAGAAAATAGAGATTAGAGATGAATCCAACTGACAATTTCTAGACTTGTAGAAAGCATATGGCAAGGTCTCAAGAAAGCTGATTTGGCAGTGATATCATTGTTCAAAGTCCCAGAAACATTAGTAGAATTAGTGCAGGCTATGTACAAAGACCCAGTAACACAAATATAAACAATGTTCTGACTCACAGAGAGGGTCTCAGTGTGAGCAAGTGTACATCAAGGTTCTGCTCACAGTCCACTTCTTTTCATATTGGTAATGGAACACACTAGCAAACAGTTCAGGGGGAACACATTAACAAAGCTGCTGTATATAGACGGTGTGAAATTACAAGCAGACTATGAACAAAAAGTTCATCAAATGATAGGAGAATAAAAAACTGAAGGCACATCGGATGAAACTGAGTAGAGATAAGACAGTTGTAATGGCAGAAAATGGATGAAATCAGAAGAAGCTGAAAATTCAGACAGAAGAGAAAATAGTGGAATAAGTTAACAGCTTCAAGTATCTGGGAGAGGTGATTGAGGAGGAAAGAAGCAAAGAAGGAGGAGATCAAATCTAGAATCAGAAGACCTGCAGCCAAACGGCACAGAGTGCAATGGGTAATGTCTGACAGAAGAATGCCATAGAAGCTGAAAGGTAAGTGTGCAAAACAGTAGTGCAACGTCAATACTACTGTATGCTACAGAAACCTAAGAAGTGAAGGCTGAACAGTTGAGGAAGCTAGAGATGATGAAGATGAAGTTCTTGAGATGTGTGGTAGGATGTACACTGTGGGACTGATGAAGAAATGAGGACATCAGAGCAGTAGCTCAAGTACCTGCAATTGCGGACAAGAGATTTAGGTACATGTGCTGGAAAGCAAAAGAGAATCTGATGAAGAAGATTTGGGACAGAAAGGAAGAAGACAAGAGAGAACAAAGGTATCCAACAAAGAGATGGATGGATTGAGTGAGACAAGACCTGTGATAGTCAGGCATGACTGTTAAAGAAAGTAGGAAAGAGGCTTTGAATTAAGAAAGATATATAAAATAGGATAAAGGGGATTGATGATGATGATGATTGATGTTGTTATTTATCTGTCCATCCATGTTTTGAGTCATGTCTGACTCCTGTGGTGACTCCATGTACAGTAACAACCACTCACAGACTTTACTAAGCAAGTAGAGATTGGAAGTAGATTGTTAATCATTTGTTCAATACTACCCTGCCACACACACACACACACACACACACACACACACACACACACACACACACACACACACACACACACACACACACACACACACACACACACACACACACCTCAACAGAAGTTAGAGTCACAAATTTACCTAATGCATATCTTTGGGAGGTGAGAGGAAACTGGTGTACCCTGAGAAAACCCACATGAACAACATAGGGAGGACATGACTCCACACAAGAGGCACCATAGCTGAATTTGAAACTGGAATACAATAGAATAATAACACACTGTTGCATATCTGGTGTGCAAAAGTGAAAATGGGGAATGTCTTGCATGTTTCACAATTCACAAACACTGAGAACATTAGTATATATATATATATATATATATATATATATATATATATATATATATGTATATACATATAAACTAGGTCTACTTTCAAATCCAGACTTCCATATGATTGACTGTTAAAATTCCGAGATGAAAATCACGAAAATGCAGAAACCCGAACAATGATTTTTTACTAGGGTAAGTAAACACTAGCTCAAATATAAATGGAACTCATGCTGAGGTAAGTAAAACCCAACTAGGTGGGGGGGGGGGCTACACATCCCCAATGCCTCTCAACTATATACACCACCTCCAGGATCGCACTACAGTGGAGAAAAGAGCATATTGGGCAAGGGTGTGTGTGTGTGTGTGTGTGTGTGTGTGTGTGTGTGTGTGTGTGTGTGTGTGGCAGCAAATAGTGCTGTCACCTCACAGCAACAGGTTCTCTAGTTTGATTCTTGTCTGGGGTGCCTTCTGTGTGGAGTCTGTATGTCTGTGTTCATGTGGGTTTTCTCTGAGTGTTCTGGTATCCTCCCACAGACATGCTGTAGGTGGATTGAGCAATCTAAATTGGACAAAGGTATGAGTGTGTGGTGTGGAAGAACTTTTGTGGCAGGACTAGACACCTGGCAGCATAAAGTTTGGCTCAAGATGGTTGTCACTGTTGCAATGACATCCCAACCCTATGTGCAAAAATGGGAAAAATGTGGTTGTGGATGGATGAATATGTGTGTGTGTGTGTGTGTTTTGATACAGACACACACGCACAGCCACACCCGCACATGCGCACATGTGCACACGCACACACACACATATATATGTGTGTGTGTATTTCTGCATACACTCATACAGGCATAAATATAAATGAATCACAGTAACTGCTTGCTTGTCATTTTTCTTGCAGAGTGCAGTGTGTGGGAATTAGGTTGAGTAGATGTTTGGTCGAGGAAGTATTACACTGGAAAGAGGAAGTCTGAATGTTTGCTTGTGAAGGTAAGTGTTTTGTTTGTGATTTTAATGGTGAAAGTTTCAGATTTCTTTCAGTATTAATATGTGTGATTGTGGTTAGTGTTAGAGTAAAATAAGGTGTGTGTGTGTAATGCTCCAATTAGAGAGAGGAGTTCAGTTAAGTGACATGCTTAGACTCAAGCCCTGTACCTTAGCTACAGGGGGCAAGAACCTTAATCTTCTGCTCCAAACTGCCGGACCTTCCTTTGGTAAATTGTGGATTGCAGATAATGTCAGTCAGACATGTCTCACAGTTGTTGTGCTTCACAGCATCCATGTTAATGAAAAACTTGTTCTAGCAACTTTTTCTAATTGATTTAGAGTATTCTGTTTTTATTTGTCTCCAGTTTTACAGAACACCTCTGATTTTGCCTCAGTTTTATGCCCTGTCTATGAGTAAATCTCTTAGCCAGACAGTAGTTTTGGGTTACACTGTTCAATGGCCCCCTGGACTGCAAGCCTAGTAACTAGTATATATGAACCAGAGTAGTTCTGAAGTAAAGGAAGGAAGAAAAGTGTTGTAAAGGGGAGAATCATGATTGTAGTAAACTTAAGACATGTTCTTTGGATGTGAGCCTTGGATTCCTTAATGTTGACAGTGTGTTTATTATTTAGTTGTGAATAAATTAGAAAGCATGAAGTCTGTGGGTTTAATGTTAATAATTTAACTATGAATATATATTTAATTTAGCCTGTTTTTTCCAGGAATGCAAGTGTGAAATGCCTTGTGTATGGGTTACAGCAATCTGTCTAACATTTAGTGCAGACGAGTAAGTTTATGAGTTGTTAAAGAGCTGCTTGCTACAGTATACGGTTTAATTACACCAGCCTTCATTTGTCTTTTGTGTGATTCTCTAGATAGTACTCTTGGGATGCTCCTAAAAAGGGGCACGTGTGTGTGTGTGTGTGTGTGTGTGTGTGTGTGTGTGTGTGTGTGTGTGTATATATATATATATATATATATATATATATATATATATATATACACATACATATACACATTTGTGTGCATACAAGTTTTGCATCAACTTATATGCGGTGAAGCTCTTGCCCCAGGCTATGTTAGTAAATGAGTTATACATTTGTGTTTTGAATTCCTGCACCCTTCACATATACATTAACTAATACTTCACTGTATGCTATTTGAGTATGAATCCCAGCACATCTCTTATAGTTTAATGGTTTGCCAGATGCATTTTCACTAAACATGAGTTTCAAGGGAAGAGAAGTTTACTGTTTCTTATCCTAAGTCTGTTTTCAATGTGCAACTGTTTTGTTTAGCAAATGGCCATCAGTATTTGTACTATAAAATCTGAAATAAATGTTTTAAAATAATTCCATATCTCTGTAATCATTGTAAAATTAAGGAAGAATACAATATGCACACTGACAGCTTTGAACAATGTTTATGATAATTGGGGAGAGAGAGCCAAGTAATGGTCATCATTATGGCTGCATGGGATGGGGAATCCCTGGTCCATTGTGATCCAGCTGTGCTTACACACACACACACACACACACACACACACACACACACACACTCACATGTGTATATACACACACGCGCGCACACACACACACACACACACACACACACACACACACACACACACACTCACATGCGTACACACAGACACACACACACACACACACACACACACACACACACACACACACACACACACACAAATACACTTACATGCATATATACACACACATGCATGCACACACACTCACATGCGTACATACACACATGCACACACACACACACACACACACACACACACACACACACACACACACACACACACACACACACACACACACACACACACACACACACACATTCTCTGCTCTGTATCATTATTGGGAGAGGCATTGAAGGAATAGTTAATAGGTGATGAGATGTTTAATACATGGTAGAGGAAATGTATGTCTTGAATTGTATCATTGCTTACACTGTAAAGTGTTTTTTCAGTATAACATAATATGATAGTATATATGTAATCTTGCGGATACAGTAAGGTAGCACTAAGGAAGATAGGTCAGCTAACCTTTTTCTCTGAAGCATTTAACAACACACCCTCCTGCAGGATCACAGAATAATGGATCCTGCAGGATCACAGAGTAATGGATAATAACTCTTCACATCTCTGTCTAACTAGGAGACAACATTGTATCCCAATACGCATGATTGAACTGCTGTAGCCATTCTCGGTTATGAGTGAAACTGGTCATTTTACATGCTCAGTTATTCTAACAGTATCTGTACTTCTGAGATGAAAGAACTCAACCTATACTCTGTTTTCAACTGTTTGAAACGTGTTGTTCACAGATTTCAATTATTTTGTTATGTTCAAATCTTGGTCAGTGTCATGAATTAAAAACAAGAAGTGTGACTTTCTTTTTGCTTACAGTACTAGGGAAAAAAAACAAATGTGAAAATCTGTGTTGTATTACCTAAAAATTATTATTTACACATTCCTACTTTGTCAGTAAACGTTTTAGACCTACTTCTGCCATGTGTAATGCCCAAATAGAATCTTGTCATTTTATGATATTTGTTTTTCAATCAATAACTTAAATAAACATTGCTTGACATGCTACTCTTCACATTCAATATTATTTGACATCAGCCTTTTCTTTATAATGGGTATGATCTCTAATCTGCTTCTAGATCACTTAGCATGGATGGCTTTTATTGCAGTTGTTGCAATTAGCACTTGCCTGGCACTTTTGTATTATGATACGAATGCCTGGTCTGCATCTGAAAATTGATATTTCATATGCTCAACTTTTTTTAAATCAAAATCAATCATGGTTGCTTGCTCATGGACAAGAAAGCAATATTACTAAGATGTTCAGTGTTATATCTCTGCTTGACTTACTTTGCAGGCTTAATGACTTTTGTACATGCTTATATTGCAAATGACGTAAGTTGTCTATGCAACTTGCATAGTTTTCTTTTTAATTAATTGCATTTAATGTGCCATTGACCATGTAATGATAGCTTTTGTTCTGTTACCATAGATTTGTCAGAAGGGATAGATGTTATATTTTAGGGTTTGTGTAATGTTTAACTCTTTGTGCTATTTGTTTCAGATACATGAATGAATCTGGCAGTTGTCCTCATTTTTAACTGACGTTACTTTCCTATAGTCAATCTGTTTTGAGGTATAAACACTGAAATGATAATTTCCATTTTTTTTTTTTTGCTATCTCTTGGCTTGCTCAAAGACTTCCTTCCTTCAGACTATTCTTCTGCTCATTTCTCAGGGTAGGATCCAGGCAGTCCCCAGCCAAGGTGATAGCCAAATTGTTCCTTTGTTGTAGAGCTCTACCAACCCAGTCATTCCTCTGAGAGGCAAGAGTCAGGTGATAAGGAATGTGACAGTCTGCTAGATCTTGTGGACTCCTGTTCCTACTCTTGAATCTGCTAATCCCATGGTGGTTCACTAGACTTCTTCTAGTGCTGCTGACAAGTAGGAGAAGACATCAGTTTAACCACTTGCTTATATCTGCCCCAAAGCAACATGTGTTCTGCTGGTGCTACACTTAGTGCTTCCTCTAGGTGTCACCTCAACAGTGAGCTACATCGGATCTATATTAGAACATCGAAGTTTTAGAACTTCGAATGTTCTAATATCGAACCCTATTCAGCGAAAGCTGAAAATATTGAAGCAACAGAAAACCAAATTTTTTTCCTAGGGTAAGAATTTGGTTGTCCATTTCTGTTGCTTCTGTATTTTCAGCTCTGTGGTGGAAGGTTACTGGTCGGGTTCAGGTAAGTGTGCAATTGAGTGTGGGTTAGGGTAGTTAGGGTTAGGGTGTGGGTTAGATATGTGTGCAATTGTGTGGACGTGAGGGTTAGGGCGGGTTAGGTGAGTTAGGGTTAGGGCGCGGGTCAGGTAAGTGTATGACTGTGTGGATGTGAGGTTTAGGATGGGGTAAGTGAGTTAGGGTTAGGGTGCGGGTGAGATGAGTGTGCGATAGTGACAGACCTTAGGGTTAGGGTTTGGGTTAAGGTAAGTGGATAGTGGTGTGTGTATAGTTTAGTGTAGGGTTAGGTGTAAGATTTTAGGTGTATGTGTGTGGATTGCTGTTTGTTTGGTGTGCTTGTGTTGTGTGTATGTGTTTTGGAACAGCAAATTTTTTCCCTAGGAAAAAAATTGCTGTTCTGTATGTTCGATGTTTTCAGCTTTCGCTGAATAGGGTTTGATATTAGAACATTTGAAGTTTTGAAACTTCGATGTTCTAATATAGACCCAGCTACATCTACCTATCTAACTTAAAACAGCGACTCTGTTATACACACACTGAACCATATAGGCACCTCACCTCCCAGCGTAAGGGCACTCATGCATGCCGGTCTTGCAAGGCATGCAGTTATATATGGTCTACACACCTGATTATGCATCCATTAAGTATGAAACCTATGCATCTGTCCTTTTATGCAGATTGTTGTACAAAAAAATTTGGTCTATATAGCTAAGTTTGATGTATGTGATTCATATTACATAGGAAAGACAAATCGTATGTTTAAGGACAGGATTCTGCAGCATCAGAGTGATATACGAAATAATAAATTAACAAATGCATTAGCAAAACATGTATCTGAAGCTGGTATGAGTCACAGCTTTAAGTTCTTGGTACTACAGAAATTAAATGAAAGTTTAAGGGAAGGGGATTTGGGTAATGAGACTGAATTTGCGGAATTAAAATGGATTGTCAACTTTAAAGCATATGTGCCACCTGGTTTGAATAGTGCTGTTGCTTTAAAGCCCCTCCTAAAAAAGAGAGGTTAAGTTCACTGATAAGTGTTAACACCCAACAGTTTTAATTGGTTTTAATTAACTGGAAGTTTTTGTACTTAAAGGCCTGTTTTTTCATACTGTTTGTTAAGGTCGAAGAAGCGAGCAATCGTGAAAGCGCTTACCTGTTTTTATTTGTTTTTATCTGTTTTTTGGAATTAAAAGTGTTCCTACTCTCAGCATTGGGCATCTTTTTGTTTGCTGGAGTTTGTTTTTGGATATCCTAGATTCCACTATGCTCTTTTGCTGCAATTATTGTTTTTTGTTCACCAGTTGAATCATGGCTGAGAGTATTGATTTGGATTTGAGATGTGCATCTGGACTGAATAAGTCAATGTATAAGGAGAAAACAGCGGATGTCAATACTAAAGGTACTGTAGGGATAGCTGTCCATACTAATCCCCTGATTGGTGTGTCTTTTAATGATGAGGATGTTACACCTAATAATGTTGACTATAATGAAGTACAAGCTTTAAAAAAGGCTTTGAGAGTACTAGAGGATAAGCTGTTTAAGCATAAGCGTCTGCTCTGGCAGCGCTGTCAATTTGAAGCAGCTATATTTCATTCCAGAGGGCTATGGTACAAAAAATGCCATCATCTGGTGATAATTTGCCTGAATTGCTTAAAAGGTGGCAAACTCTTAACTTGCAACTAAGTGTGGATTATATGGCACTACTTAATGACTATTTTCGCCCTGAAGAGGATACCTTATCACAAGAAATCAATGATTTGACTTCCCATCTGATGAGCACATTTAAAGAAGAGGAGTTTGAGCAGCTATTGGATGGCTTATTACTCAATGTCTCTCTTTATGAGAGAAAATTAGAGAAAGAGAAGACTAAGAAGCTCTGCAGGGACTTTGCGGACTTCCAGGATGGTAATGTGTTCTCCTGGCCGAGGTATACTCAGCCGAATGCCCCTACAGGAAGTACGTCATCGTTAGATCAACGTACCACAACTGTGACACCCAGAGCTGTTAATGGAGTAGTTGGTGATGCACAATGAGCTGTAGACTGTGCTAATGCTCAGAAACTTGTTGTGGGAAAAGGTGATGTCAGCCTTCACCAAAAAATGCCTGCGACTAAACATGTAAGTACGGAAAGCTTGCGAGTAGATTTAAAGGCACTGAATGAACCTTTGGATATATCTGGAACTTTTACATCCATCGAACGCACTGCTCATTCTGACTGTATCTCTATAGGTGGTCGTTCACCTAATAGAACTGTAAGTAGTGATGCTCTGCCTGCTGTGGCTAAGGATAGTACTGTATTTAAAGCTCACTCAGATCAGGACAAATCTGATGAGTTTTCATCTGTTAATGTATCTTTAGCCTCTGTAAGTGAAGGAACAGGTATGGGCTTGTCTGTTGCTACTAGTTTACAAGCTTCTAGCAGTTCAGATTTAGTTTTTTTATCTGTGGTTGATGTAAGGGATGATATTGATGTACATCTATCTAACGATTCTGTATTCTGAGGCCTCCGCTGAAAAAGGTCAACAAATGTTAAATAAAAAATAAATAAATAAAAAATAAAATAAATTATGTGATTCAGGCTGTGCTCCAGATGTGGTTAATACGAAGAGTTTAGACTCTGTAGTTAGACCTAAAATTCTCAGTATTTTTTTGAACAAGAGCTCTGTCCCCAATAAGAATACTAACTCAAAGTCTGCATTTTTTTTGGAAAAAGCACTACCCATCAGGCAGAACAAATGTATAGGGAGGTCAAGGAGGCACAGAAGGAGAGGCAGGATGCTGTCAGACCCTCCAACTTACTCCAAAGCCCCCATGACACACAGTCGGAAGTGAATAATTTGGTTTTTAACTTGTCATCTAGTGAGCTCACAATAGAACAGCTAGCTGTGTTGAACAAAGGTCTTTCTTTTATACCTGCTATGAAAATGGACCTTGTGGAGACTATTTTAGATCTTAAAGTGTTTGCCAGGAATATTATGTCGAAGACTATTTTTTCAGGTAGTGATACTGGAGTCTGCAGCACTTTTAAGAAACCTAGCACATTTACACCAGTTAACTCTCCAGCTATGGAGTCTTTTGTTAAGTTATGTGAGGATGACTTAAGAAGGTCCTTTAATGACAAAAATAATAAAAGGTTTTTTAATCTAACACCTAATGAGCATGAGGCACTGAATCAATTGGTTAGAGCAGAGCACCTAGTTATTAGACCAGCCGACAAAGAAGGTGGAGTTGTAGTGTTGGATAAGTCTGTCTATCTGGACAAAATGCATATGTTGTATGACAATACAGGGTATGTGTTATTGCAGAAATTTCAAGTTAATGGCATAATTAACAGGCTGAATTTCTTTTTGTATGACTTATTAATGACAGAGCAGATAGACTATTCTCTCTACACTTATTTTTCTTATTTTTCTGTAGAGCACCCCACTATACCACAGATCTCTTGACTGCCAAAAGTGCACAAAGACACCAAGGATCTTCCCTATCACCCCATAGTTTCTGGAAGGGGATGGCTCACTGAGCCAATGTCGATATATGTTGACAAACAACTGAGAGGTGTATTGGGCAAAGTTGATACAGTTTTGAGAGCTAGTAAACAATTGGGCTAGGGGTAGATCTAGTAATGACATCAAAAGAATGTTGTTTGTTACTCTAGATGTGAAATCCCTGTTTGCTATGATACCCAATGAGGATGGGATTGAGTGGGTAAGGCGATTCTTGATTAAAAAAGGTGGCTTCTCTAACTGTACGTTTAGCATGATCTGCGCCCTGCTAGAGCTGATATTAGAGAATAATTTGTTTCTCTTTGAGTCAGAATACTTTCTACAAGTTGTAGGGGTAGCAATGGGCACAGTGTGTGCCAACACATATGCGAACTTGGTTTTAGCCAATTGGGAACTAGAATGTGTCTTCAGCAAAGATCTATACAAAACACATGTCATGTTTTATAAGCGATTTGTGGATGATATCTTTTTTGTTTGGGATGGTACAGCCTTTGTGGACATGTTAGAGATGTCAACTAATTATTTGTCTTTTTCTCTGCACTACTCTGTTGACATCATTGATTTTTTAGACTACTGTGAGCAAAGATATGTTAGGTATCATGTCCACTAAAATGTATAGGAAACCATGCAGGAAAAATAACATCTTGCATCGTTCTAGTATGCATCCATCCCATGTTACTAGGAACGTGGTTAAAAATCAGGTTCTTAGGTGCATGAGATTACATACTAATGCTGATTCTTTAGAGCAAGCTTTAGTAGTGCTAAAGGCAGATCTATTGAAGAGGGGCTATAAGGGCAGTGAGATAGATAAGGAAATTAGAGAACTGAATGCATCGGTTGGTGTTAAAGTAAAACCTTTCTTCTTTGACAGCTCCTCAAGTACAGTGAGGTAAAAAGAGGATAACAGCAACAAGGGTGTAAATAGGGTCTGTTTGACCTATTCAGCAGAGGTTAATAAAGTGTGTGAAGTCATAAAGAAAACTTGGTCTATCCTGTTGACTGATCCCGCTGTCAGTGAACATATAGAACAATTTCCTAAGTTTTGTTTTAAAAATACCAAGAACTTAAAACAGTGACTCTTTTATACACACACTAAACCATATAGGCACCTCACCTGCCAGCGTAAGGGCACTCATGCATGCCGGTCTTGCTAGGCATGCAGTTATATATGGTCTACACACCTGATTATGCATCCATTAAGTATGGAACCTATGCATCTGTCCTTTTATGCAGATTGTTGTGCAAGTCTATATAGCTAAGTTTAATGTATGTGATTCATATTACATAGGAAAGACAAATCGTATGTTTAAGGACAGGATTCTGCAGCATGAGAGTGATATATGAAATAATAAATTAACAAATGCATTAGCGAAACATGTATCTGAAGCTGGTATGAGTCACAGCTTTAAGTTCTTGGTACTACAGAAATTAAATGAAAGTTTAAGGGAAGGGGATTTGAGTAATGAGACTGAATTTGCTGAGTTAAAATGGATTGTCAACTTTAAAGCCTATGTGCCACCTGTTTTGAAGAAGAGAGGCTTAGTAAACTGATAAGTGTTAACACCCAACAGTTTTAATTGGTTTTAATTAACTGGAAGTTTTTGTATTTAAAGGCCTGTTTTTTTATACTGTTTGTTAAGGTCTGAAGAAGCGAGCAATCATGAAAGCGCTTACCTGTTTTTATTTGTTTTTGTCAGTTTTTTGGAATTAAAAGTGTTCTTACTCTCAGCATTGGGCATCTTTTTGTTTGCTGTACTTCCCCCTCAAGAAGAACAAGTTAAAAAAGGTGATTTCCTCCAATTCTCTTTGCCTTACTCCTTCCACTGGCCATGCCACAAATCAAATACAGGTCATATGGATCACTGTTAGGGCTTCATTCATTTGTTTCTCATGGAATCAGGCCAACAATTTCCCCCAAATTATTTGAGAAAGTGTTTGATCATCTGTGGATATTAGCTGTTACAAAAGATGAATAGGAAGCAGTTTGTAATACTTTTTCTCAGTCATAGGAAACTTATATATAATTTTGTGGACTGCACATCTGCTTTTTTTATCATTATAAACTTATAGGGATGTTGGAAATTAGACAGTAGAACATTGTACATCCAATGGCAGTCAATCATTTCAGGTGATAGATTTAGCTGAAACACTTAAACAAGTCCTGTTAATTGTGTATTGAAAGTACAGATGTATGAGAGTCATAATGTTTATGGAAAATGCACCAGAGCCTTCATCACCTCTTTGGCATCAAAACTAAAGCTGTGTCCCTTACTTTTCAGTCTAGCATTTTTCCTAAAAGTGTTTTTTTTTCCAGTGAACACAAAGGAAATCTACATTTTAGTATAACATGAGCTGGTCTAGGATTGGTGTGCTCTCTTTGATCTCTTGAGTGAATCCAAATGCAATCCAGGGCATCCTTTGAAATCTACAGAAAAAAATAAGTATTTTTATTCACTGTACTGCACTTTTAAATTGTGTATTACTGAATTATTACATACTTTTAACTGTTTTTAGCTGTTTTAACTGTTTTGCTGTTTCACTGTTTCAATTGTTTGTTGTTTGAGACTGTTTTTCTTGGACTTTGTATTTTCTAGTACTTGTGCATTTTATAGCATAGGCTATTGCTGAATCTAGACTGGCCTTATCTGAGCACTAAAACCAGCCATCTTACATTAAGAGGGCCCCCTGCACCCCAATGGCAGAAGAGCATAGCAAAGGACCCATCTGAGTTGGAGATTGTTGGAATAAGGTTCAGTATTGACTATTTCCATTGGACAGCTTGTTTGAAAATTGCTTAACTTGTTTTAAAAAAGGGTTCACACATTTGCTACATAAGCCCCACATTTGCATGGGGTTGTGCCTGTTTTAACACAGCTGCACAGAGTTTTTTGACCAGCCACTGCTCTACTATCTTCATCTGAGCAATCCAAGGCATCTGTTTGTTCATAGCGCACCTTCAGGCAGCACTATGCAGTGGAGGTAACCATTGGCGGTTATACACACAAAAGCTAAAGTAGATTTATTTTCCCTTAGAAGCTGCCTGTGCTCCAACTGAGGAGTCTGTTAAATTGTGCTTAGCTGCTCAGAGCTCAACTGAGCTTTCTACAGCATTTGCCACTTTAACTGAAATCTCTTAATCCCTAACAGTCTCATCCCCCTTGAGAGTCCCAATAGTATAGACCCAACATTAACCCCCCAATTAAACCACATCCTTCCTCATTAAAGTATGCAAATTTACACCTATTATTATGGATGGTTAGTTCGCCTGACAGCCTGATTGACATGGGTATGCTGAGGCAGTTTAGCAATTGCCTCCTGTACACTGACAACCCACTACTCATAAACCACTCAAGCTCAATTTGTGAGAGATGCATATACAAATTGGCACCGACATGCAGGTGCAAGGGGGTGCACTTGCACCCCCCCTAGATTTTGACCTCAAAAAAATTTTAACTTGTGAATACATGCTGGTCTCCCCATTTGTATCGCTCAACAGTCCGGCATTTTGTGTGTAGAAAAATACCAATATGGACACTAGCTACACCATCAAAAGGCAAATAAAAATAACCTTTATTCCACTGTATTTAAAACCAAAATATGCACTTTCATCTCACATTATATTTCTTCTATTCTTATTGGGAATTTCCATAATCTAAGTCCCTTGGGAATCTTTTAATCCATAGGCATTTGTTAAAATAAGAAGTTTCTGGTGCCATCATCCAAGTGTTCTTAAGTACTTTCTCTGCATCTGAAACTAATTGAATGGTGCAACTGGTGCCAACTTTTAGTGCTTTTGTTTTAAGCGAAGACGGATTTCCTTTTTTGGTTACAAATTCTTGACGCAGTGAGTGGTTGTTGTTTTGTGTGAGGTGGATTTCTGGTGGGATGGCAGCTTCAACCAGATCCTTTGGAAGTCACCAGGAGTATGGATTGCCAAGGGACCTGACTGTGCTCTTACAACAGATTACAATATATGTGCCAGCTACTCACAAAATAGAGTGAAACAGTTAATTGCAATCACAAGATTGCTGGATCTCCTTATTTAATAAGTTCTAGATCTACAGAAAGCATTTACAAACACTTTGATGATGGCAACAGATGACCATCAAATAACTTACAGCACGAATTTTTATTTTGATAATTGACTTATGGCATTCTCATTTTTGTTTAATTCACCTCCTAATATTCTTCCAGCTAGTTTAATGACACAGTTGCCAGAATCTGAACACAAATTGTTGAAACCTTCATTTAGAAGTTTCTTATTTTAATGAATGCCTACTGCTTAAAAGGGTCCCAAATGGGACTGAATTTCTGGAAATTCCCAGTAAGAATGGAAAACAATTCCCTATTGCATCAGGAATTGTTAGAGCTTTTTTTTTCTTTTCACACATGGAGTCAAGGTGTTACTTCAGCAGTGACAATATCCATCACCAACATTTGTTGGATGGGTTAGGCTAACCTATAACCAAATGGGATCGGTTATTTCAAACACAAAAAGGGAAATTGCCTAGGCCTAAAGTGGCCTGCAAGGACCGCTAGCCTGCTACATACCTATGAACCTGGAAACAACCAATCTTTATACTCATGCTACACCATATCTTGCCCAATAACAACTAAACCAGGTTTCACATTCTTCAGTCATGCATATAATTACTTAATGTCAGTTCAGGGAAGATGGGTTGGGAATACCATCAGCAAAGTAACTCTCAGAATTTGCAAACAGTGTGCAGAAGAGTCAGGCATGAGTAAGAATAGGCACATATCACCATACCAACAGTCGATAATTAAATATTACCTCTAATAAGAATAACTGGGACCATACCATATATAATTTGAGGAATATTTGGATAGTTTATCTATATTAAGAATGAGATTTCCTGAGTAAATGTGAAAAAAGTCTGAGACCCTCACAGGGATTTCTCCATGCACTAATACTTAGTGTAGGAATGCAAAGTGATTTACTGGCTTACAGTGCCTTTGAAAGTTGGCAAAACACTTTCACTTTCTCAAAAAGACAGTGGGCAGAAACAACGTTTTAGCGTCTGCTGCTGATTTTCAAAGGTAGATGCTGTCAGTTATTTATTCTTAGCACAAGAATCTATCTGAAAGCTAAGAGGGAGGGAATGCAGGATGCTAAAAGCTGTTATGGTAGGGTCTCATGCTAAGAAAACTTTTTCAGAATGTAACGTCAAGTGCTCCATTCATGACAGTTTGGATAAATAACATATATTTGATATTAAATGGGGAAACAATACACATTATCAAAAGCCACATGATTAAAGCCCATTTGATTATGAAAAACAGAAGATCAACTCTAATTTCTGTATAGGAGTCAAGGGGTTCATATAACCTCTGTGATTATATATGCACTCCATCCATCCCCTAAGTATTGTAAGAGTTCAGTATTACAGTTCCATTGAGGTCTTATTTCATAACATGATAAATCCACAGAGAGACTGTCAGTTTCTGTTCTACAGTATAGAATGCAGCAGGAGTTCTCGGTTATCCATACATAAGCAGATATACCCTGGAGCTCTGGCCTATGGGCTTGCACACCCCCTGCAAATAATCCTGCAGGTGCCCATGCATATACACTAAGAATTTGGAATCCTTTGCTCTCTTGTTCACAGAACAGTGTCACTGAACAGGTGGTCAACCCACATACTACACTTCCTGCACAAACCACGCTCTCAACACATAAACCATCATACATGGAGGTACTCACCAGAAATTTACAAAAACACCAGAGACCTCCGAAGCACAAGCATATTACACAAAATATAGTATATACAGCACTCAATACATATAAAATCACAAGCAAAAATGTTGAAAAAAAAGATGATACCACACTATAAACAAAACATGATTGACTTCAAAAATTGGCTTAGATTCTGGTGTCATTCTAAGTGGATCCAGTACATATCAGCCTGGGACGACATGGTAGATAGCCCACGCTGCTTTGCTAGAGAGATGGTCTTCATCTGTCACCTCTGGTATTTTGGTTACTCACTAAGGCTCTTGCCTGCTCCATAGTGCCATTTTTAGTCAATGTCACAACAACAAAATTCCCAATGTAAAAATATCTTCAAAAAAAAACCTCAAGGTTATGCTGCTGAATGCTCGGAATCTAAACACAGAACTGCACTCACTGGATGCAGCTCTCACCTTAGAAGATGCTGACATCTGTACAGTCACAAACACTTGGTTTATAGCTGCGGAAAGCATCCCAGCCATACCAGGTAATAATGCCTACCACATATTCAGTCCACAAACTGAAAGTCTGAGAACTAAAGGAGGCAGAGTATCAGTATTCATCAAAGATAAATACACTTTAGGTTGGTTAAACAAAATGAGTCCCTTCAACTAATTCAGGTCCAACTGACTGTATGCAAGACCCTTCTCCAAGTTATTGCCAGTTATAGGACCACCTCCATGAACCAGGTTACCCACACTCCATACTTAGAACTACTTGAATCACTCAAGATACAACCAAACACCCTGTTTTTTTGTGACTTTAACTACCCATCCATAGATTGGGTAAATTATACTTGTAGTAACACACTTGCCCAAAGGCTGCTGGACTTCATCAAATCCAATGCCCTGGACCAGTTGGTTGGCACCCCCACAAGGGACCCAAACACTCTGGATCTCATGCTGACTAACATGGGTGATCGCTGCACCACCCCATGTGTGTGGCCCTCTCTAGTGAGGTCTGATCATAGAAGCAATGATAACATCTGACATCCCCATTAGCAGCAACTAGACTAAAAAAAACTTCTCCAAAGTCATTTACAACCTAATACATAATGACATTAATAGCTTCATGGCCCCTGCCCTTACTGATGGCATGGGCACCTATACTGGGATTTACACCAATGTCTTGTGTAAGCATATATACAAATGTATTAGCTCAGCCATACCTGATAAAGAGAAAGAAATTGTTGTCCAAGAGCAGGAAGAAATGGTGTCTGAATTGGAAGCCTTCCCTCCTCAGCTTAAACAAGCACATAAGACACCTTATAAGGCATTCTAAAGCTAATTATGAATTCAAGTTAGCCTCCTCTGCTAAGGATAACCATAAGGCCTTCTTTAACTACATCATAAACCTTAAAGGAAAAACCCATATCTGAGCAGAACTAGTTGTTAATGGCACCACATATACTGAACCCACAGAAATAGCTAACCTGTTAGCTGACAGGTTCAGCAAAATTTCTCCCCCCTGTCCCTGCTATATATCCCCCAAAGCATCCCTACTACCTGCCCTCCACCTAGTGTCTCCAAGGAGCAAGTTGCAAACACTCTCTCCAAAGCCAAAAATACAGCCTCTATGGGACCTGATAATATCCTGGGCTGCATTCTAAATGGATTAAAACAAGAGCTGCACTGCTGGGTACCCTTTTTAACCACAGTCTAAGCACTGCTTTTTGTACCTGCTGAACAGAAAACAGCAACTGTCATCCTATTACATAAAGGAGGTGCTTTTACAGACCCTAGGAACTAAAGCACCCTAAGCCTGACCAGCCTAATCTGCAAGGCTATTGAAAGAATAATCATGGACCTTATCAACAAAGATATAGGAGATCTCCAAATACTTGACCCGATCCAGTTTGGCTTCATTAAAAGAAGATCCTGCCTCTTGAACTTGGTGGACTTCTTTGAGACATTCACCAATGCCCTGGATAAAGGCAAATGCATATATATGGCCTACCTGGACCTGGCCAAGACTTTTGACACTATCCCCCACTGAAGTATCATTGATAAACTCACTCAACAGGAGATCAACCTGTATATTGTCAGATGGGTTGAAAACTAGCTCACCAATAGAATACACACAGTCAAAATAGGTGACTCTACCTCCATCAGCAGACCCGTAACCAGTGGTGTTCCACAGGGATCGGTGCTGGAGCCCCTATTGTTTGAATCTACTTCTTGGATGTACAGGCTAAAATAAAAGGCCTATGGCTGACAAGTTTGATGATGATTGCAAACTGGGTGCAGTCATCGAGTCCCCGAATGATGTGAACATCCTACAAGAAGAACTTACACAGACAAACAACTTGTGCCAAAGTCATGAGCTAAAACTCAAAGCCAAAAAATACGTTATCATTCCCTTCAGCAAGGGTGACATCCCTGCAGATTACCACGTAAAGAACAATACCCTAAGCACACAGTCAGTGGTGAGAGATATGTACATAGATTGACAGCAACGTTTCCTTTGACCACTACATCTCCACAGTGGTAAAAAAGGCTTTCTATGTCACCCACCTCATAATTAAGGTCATTGCTTTCAGAACAAAAGAGGTTATAACCCCCTAGTACTCCTCACTCATCATGTCAATAATAGAGTACAATGCTGCCTTTGGTATATATCTTACCAGGCACCTACAGCAACTGGAAAGACCTCAATGATTTCTTACAAAGAAAATTCAGAGTCTTCAGCATATGTCATATGTTGACAGACTGAAATCACTGTTGCTATACTTTGTGTCTCATAGACTACTCAGAGGTGACCTCTGACTTGCATATAAATGAATCTCAAACTCTGCACTAGTGGAAATGCTGCACATTTGTAAATCAAATGGTGTAAGATGCACTCGCTCTAGGGAACTCAGGCTAGTATGTGACATCAACAGGACTTGTTGGAGAGACAGATATGTCTCACAGAGATTACATCTCCTTTGGAACAAATGTCCAATTCTGGTGAAGCAAAGCCCCTCACTGATCCTATTTAAGTGTAATTTGGATGATTAGATTGAAACCACAAATTCACCCCAGGAGTTTCACCTGTGTCCTTCTTCGACAGGGGCAGTAGTTGTTGACATAGTTAGTTTCACTTAATACCTGGATATTCTTGGGAGCAGGGGTTGTACTTGGCTAGACTTGTAAGGACCCTAGGACCATTAGCATAGCAACCTCCTATAATCCTATGAGCCCATGATAAGCTATGAGGCTGACCTTTGCTTCAGGGTTTATTATCCAAAATTACATTAAGAAGTTAGGAAATGTAAAGATTATGATGGAAATACTTATGCAAAATAAATGCTATTAAAATGAAAATAAAGCAATGTAAAACATTAAATGAGAAGTTAAATAAATAGCAAATGCACAATAAAATAATAAATAAATAGGTAAATACAGCAAAGGCTATATAGAAGCTCAAAATAACTCTGGACTGACCTTAGCTAGCGAAATGAAGGATGCCCAAAGATATTTTCAAGTATATGAAGACAGTAGGCAGAACCATCACAAGAGTATGTTATAGTAAAAGGGAGACAGAGAAGACCTTGGACTACATAGATTTACCAAATGTTTTATGTCTCTGTGTTGCCAAATAGTAACAAAAGACGGTGGAGTTAGCATGGACAGTAATTTTTAAACTGACACAACTATGAAAGTCAAGGAAATAATGAAATGACACAATGATTTTAAAAGTAAATTTGTCATAATGTCTGCATGATATACATTCTAATGTATTAAAAGCTCTAACTTTTGCGACTAGAGAACTACTTACAAAGTTTTATACTCTCTCTCTCTCTTTCTCTTTCTGTCTCTCTGTTGATTCCTCCCACATCCCAAAGACATGCAGTAGGTGGATTGGACGCTCTAAATTGGCCCTAGGTATGAGTGTGTGTGTGTGTGTGTGCCTTATGTGGAAGGTTGGACGCCGGGCTGGCAACTCAACACCATAAAAAACTCCACTGCCAATCATGAGCAGACAGATGATCTGCTGTGGTGATCCCATAACTGGGAAAAGCCGAAAGAAGAAGAAGATTACAACAAGAACTCAAGAGAAAAATCAGTTTATGCAGCCATGATACAAAGAGTCATACAGTTTTATCATATGTTGGAAATGAATCTGAGGAAGCTTGCTAACAAGAAAAAAAAGGTGGCATGCAGAGTTATCATAAGAAGAAGGATAAACTTCTAAGTTTTAGGAAAGATGTATAAAATATTTATAGACTTAATGGAGTACTGTTGAACATTTTACATTAGGAAGAGGGCTTGTGTGGTGGTAATAACTCTAAAGCTGTCTCATGTTTTCCATTTCAGAGTACTGGCCAAACAAAAACAGAATGCTAGAATTCCTTTGGCATAAAATGCAACGCTAAGCGTGTGAGGCTATTGTGAAAATGTTGGTAAGATTTCATTTGCAAAATTCTGTACAGTTTTGCGGACTTTAGCGGAACAAAGAAATCAGAGTACTTGACAGCGAAGAGCAAAGAGTTACAAGGACAGTAAATGGTATATAAGGGATACATTATTATATATGACACCTGTCTACTAATATGTGCTTATGAGAGAGAAAAGTGAGTTATTTTGAATTATCTCATGACAGTTTGTGAAACATTCCATGTCTCAAGATTTTTGCAGCACAAAAATGATTAACAAAAATCACCAGTTTATTATAAGTACAAGCCCAGACTGGGAGCACAGATTACTTTATCCATATATTGCAGCATAAGTAGATGTAATGTCGCGTATCCAGGTACATTATGGACATCTAGCAAAACAAACACAACAAAGGCTCTCTTTTTCTCTCAATACATGTGTGTGTGCATGTGTGTTCACGTCTGCATCTGGGAGTAATATATTACAATTTCTAGTAATTAGTAATATAACTAGTTACTTTTTCAAATAGCAACAAAGAAATAGAATATATTACTTTTTTTAGTAACTAGTAACTTAAATGTGTGTTACTTTTGAGTTACTTTTGCTTAAACCAGTGGTTCTCAGTGTGGGCAATAACGCCCCCTAAAGTGTAATGGAAAACTTCCAGGGGCCCTGGATAGTATGGATAGTATGGATAGTAATCAGATGTTAGGAGGTAAGAGAATCTTTGAAGGGACAATTTGGATAAAAAATTACAATATAATGTTGACACAACTCATATCACGTAGCATTCATAACAGATCATTAGAGTTAGTCTGGAACAACATTTTCTTAATGTTTTAGCACTGCAAGGAGGTGAAAGCCAATGATGACCAGACACTAGCCCCGCCCTGGTACCATGTGACTCTCACCCACTAAAACACCCCCTAACACTGGGGCAATTCTAGCCTGCTAGAGATCATATCCTTACCTTGCCGTCAATTGGAATTAAACTCACCACTCATCAAGTTTAACACCTGATGCCCCAACCCAATGCACCAAGCAGGACTCTTCAGGAGGATCTATGATCAACCAACTTTTGTCTTGATAATTTTTTGTTATGTTCTATTTAAAATTATTTTTGGGTTTCGATTTTTAGTTGCTGAAAATAAACAAAATGTGATTTTTATAGGTCATGTGTTGCTGCCTGTGTATAGTTTGGTATAATTATTATTTGTGACTCTATCTATAAAGACAAGTCTTCTTCTCCTTTTGGCTGCTTCCTGTTAGGGGTCACCATGGAGGATCATCAGTCCGCAGAACAAGTGGTAGTAGAGTTTTACTGTGTTGAGTTATCAGCTCATCACCCAACCTTCCTCGAAAGGCACACACACGCACCTAGGGCCAATTTAGAATGTCCAATCTACCTGCAGCATGTCTTGGAAATGTGGGGGGAAACCCAAGTGAACACAGGGAGGACATGCAGACTCCACACAGAAGGCACCCCAGCCGAGAATCGAACTGTAGATCCTTTTGCTGTGAGGTGACAATGCTAACTGCTGCCCACTGTGCCACCCAGCTATAAAAACAAGTCTGCTGGAGTTTTTCAAGTGTCAAATGCTATTCATCATCATTGTAACATTGTGTATACAACTTTAACAATGCACTTATATGCATGTGCTTACTTGTGTGAGTAATTCTCATTATAATTGATAAACTGTACTTATGTAAAAGTAACGTGTTACTTTAGTTAGTAACTAGTCTTCTTCTTCTTTCAGCTGCTCCCATTAGGGGTCACCACAGCGAATCAACTGTTTCCATTTCTTTCTGTCCTCTGCATCTTGCTCTGTCACACCAACCACCTGCATGTCCTCTCTTACCACATCCATAAACCTTATCTTAGGACTTCCTCTTTTCCTGTTATCTGGCAACTTCATCCTTAGCATCTTTTTCCCAATATACTCTGCATCCCTCCTCAACACATGTCCAAACCAACGTAATCTTAGTTAATAACTAGTAACAGTAATATATAACTTTTTTAGAAAAGTAATAAGTAATAGTAATATACTACTTTCACTGTAAAGTAACTAATAATAGTAACTTATTACTCAATAACTAACTAGCACAACACTGCGGTGCATGCGCATTCACATACAAGTATAGGCATACATATACACACACACACACACACACACACACACACACACACACACACACACACACACACACACACACACACACACACACACACACACACACACAGACACACACACACACACACACACACACACACACACACACACACACACACACACACACACACAAGTTGGTAGATCCATTAAATAGGAGAAGCTCTATATTTAAAGTGAATGAGCCAGGATATTAAACCTATATATTACTGACTGACAAAAAGTGAGAAGAAACCTAATTCCTTTTTATAGATCTCCACTGATTGGCATTTACTTATATATTGCTTATCTGTTCCAGTTCCCAAAAAATGAATGAAAGGGCTATAAATAAGAACGTTAGCCTGCTGAAAAGTTATATATTTATCAACATTGCATTTAAGGGGTTGTCAGTGAAAAAAATATATCTACTTGTAACAATCTCACTGAAAAGTCTAGGAAAGCTAAATCATCCGAAGATTCATATATAATCTGGACTCTGAAATAGGGAGCAAAAAAAAAAACATATGAAATGTGATAAAGCCGACAAGCTAAGAATATCATTGATTTCAGTCCTGAAAGTGAAATGACCTTTGCTGAAATTCTAGTCTGAGAATATATAAATTCAGGTGAAATAAAATAAAACATGACAGCTGTTCAAATATTACATATTGGCCAAAGAAATTGCAAGGTAGGATATCACAGCACATTCATTTGTGCCTTGGTTTGAAAGCAGTGAGACTGTTCAAAGTCATAGGCAGCAGCAGTAATTTATGGTTTGGTAATGGAAATATAAAGTTATCTAACCTGGCACAACAAAGAGACATTTGAAAGATTTGTTCCAGTTTTGTATCAATAATACATGCAGTAGTCTGGCCAACAATTATACTCAGTTTTTGCAGTATGATATAATGGATGATGCTCGTGTTATTGAATGTAGTTTTATCAATGTGAAACTCTGTAAAGCAGTTTCATTGACTGCCAATGTGATCTGCTGCAGTACAATGATTTTAGCAGGACTGTGAAACAGTGAAGTGAGGATAAGGAAGTTTTCCTTTATCGCCCATTGCTGTGTGTATATGTACACACACACACACACACACACACACACACACACATACATACATATATATATATATATATATATATATATATATATATATATATATATATATATATATATATATATATATATACATATATATATATTTTTTTTTAAACACCTTTATTGAATTGTCACTTGTGACATACACAAATATATATATATATATATATATATATATATATATATATATATATATATTGATCTGCTTCGAAACATTGAGTCCCAGATACCTGAACATCAGAGTACCAAAATGAATATCATGAAAATGGAAATACTAAATGGCAAAGTTTTCCCAGGGTAAGTAAACATCCAAACTTACATGAACCATGAACTGAGGTAAGTAAAACTCACACCTCCCTTAACTATATATACCAACTCCAGGATTGGACTACAGTGGAGAATGGCATTTTGAGCAAGTGGTTACTCACCCTGAGAAAAACATAGCCATTCGGTATGATTTGGTTATGACACAGTAAGCAAAGCACAATTAAGGAAGTTAAAATCTGAGTTTGTCACTTTTCTGTGCTAGCTTTGTTAATAGGTGCATAGAAGAGTGTTCAAGGCCCATGGTATAGGAAAAATCAAACATAGTAGTAGTGTAAAAGAGAAAGCAAGTAAGAGTAACCCCTGAGCTGTAGACCTGTAAGTCAGAAAAGTGGTATATGTAAAGGTCTTTTTTTAACACCTTTATTAAATTATCACTTATGACATAGGCGAACATACATTTATATAAAAGAAAACAAACCATATTAATGTACTCCCAAAATGCAGAGCACACATCACATATCATCAATACAGTATTACATAAATTGATCAATACCTGCCTTCTTGTAAACCTCATTCCTCCCCCTAAACATTGCTCTGCTCGTATTGTTCCCATAATTTCCATTTTTTGTATGTAATTTGCTTCTAACCTTTTCTAAAGATCCCACTTACAGTTCTTTTTATGTCTGTTACAGTATTCCATTCTTTTTATGTCTACTACAATATTCCATACTTTAAATACAGTTGCGTTAGACTTTGATTTCCATTTTCTTGTAATTGCTTTTTTGGCAGCCATCAGAATCACATTTAACAAGGCCTTACTGTATCTAAGCAATTCAGATCATGTATCCCAGATAAAAAAAAATAATTTTCTTAGTTCCACCCATTTGCTCACCCAATATGACTGACAGAGTACTCTGTAGGGAATTTTTAAAGTTTGTCAAGTCATTACACTCCCAAAACATATGTTCCCAGTTATCTCTTTCTTCCTCATCACAACTCCAACACTAGCTATCTACCCGAGGAAAATTTATCTGGAGTATGCTTTAGGTATAAAAATAACTATACAACCACTTCTAAGCAAAAATCCTAAACCTTCTAGAATTTGTTGCGTATTTGTGAATTATACATATGCCCTCCCATTGTTTCCCTCTCAATTGATTATATAATCTGTCTTCCCAATATTTTCTAATCTCATCTGACTGATTCTTTTGGTTATTGTTCAATATTTTATACACCCTATTAGTTACCATTTTTAACAGCAGCTTCTAGATTCAACTGAAAACTCATCCCAGACTAGATCTTTCACTTAGGATTCTCCTAACTCTTTCTTTTTGCCTGTGCTCTTGCTTGCAGTCCAAATGTCTTCTTGGCATCTTCCAATTCTACAAAATTTTCCTCTACAGTTATTTGCTCCCAATATCTTGGTTCATTTATCAGTTTTCTCCAGTAAATTCCAACCCCCTCTTGCCTTTTCTCTGTACCCCTAATTGAATTCATCCCTATCGGCAATATCTCTTTTCTCCGTTTTCACGTTGGTTTAGTTGTTAGATTATTTTCTGATACATTATGAATGTAATACATTTTTTAATTTCAGGAAATCTTTTGGGTTTCTAATACCATGATGGGAATGGACCCCATTCCTCAGTCAAAGTATGATTAAAGTTCATGAAATGAGCATTGTTTCAATCTTTGATGTCAGCCAGCAGTGATCTTCACAGCACCTGCAATGTGCCCAGTAATGACTCCTTCTGCAATTCATATGAAGTTACATGTATTAATAACATATCCAAGTATGATTGTAGATTCTGTTTTATAAGACCCATTGCTCTTACTACTATTGGAACTGTATGGGTATCCTTCTTCCACAGTGACCTTGTTTCTGCTTGCAAATCCTGATGTTTTATGACTTTGTGTCCCTCTGTAAGCAAGCCACTGTAGTCACTGATTAATGCTACTTTTGTCTTCTTTTCATAAACCAGTATATCTGGTTTTCCTGCATCAATCTTCTGAGCTGTTGGTAATGGGTGATCCCATGTGATGTAAACTTCATAATTTTCTATGATGCTTTGTGGCTCATGTTTCCAGTGTTTTTCAGCTACTTCTATGTTATAATGTTTGCACAATCCCCATTGCAACTCTGCATGGCTGTTATTATTCTCCTTAAGGATCTGCATCTAAAATCCCACTCACTTCCTGTTTCTTGAATTCCTCCCTGCTTCATCAACCCTTTCTACTTTGAATTATATATTTTGCTCGTGTTATGTACATGTATAGGGTTTGGAGGGTGGCCTAACGGTTAAGGTGTTTGCCTTACAAACACAAAGTACAGGGTTTGAGTCTCCCAAGGGATAATTGGCTAGGCTTAAAATGGCTCGCCAGGGCAGTTAGCTTAGTACTACTCTATGAACCCATGAATTTATGATCCTTAACTGTGTAGCTCTAAAATTTCCCTTCAAATCAGGTAGTCTTAAACCACATTGTTCTATTGGAAGGATCAACTTGACCCTTGCCCTTTTCCTCTCTCAGATAAAATAATTTAACTCTTTATTAATTACTGCCCACAGATTTTCCCATTTGATAAAAACATGCCTGACTTGTATATAAAACTAAAGGGACTAAATAAATTTTCCCTGCTTGTGTTTCGCTATCCTTATCTTAAAACAAGAACTTCCAGTTTCTCACTTTTTTGTATTATCTTTTGTTTAGTCTCTTCTCACATAGCCTTAGCTGCCATAGCAGAATCTCTTTTAATGCATACTTATAAATACTTCATTTTATCATGCCCAAATAAATATGGGTGTTTGTGCAGCAATTCATGTGTTTATATGCACTTACAGTTGCAGCCTTTGTCTTATCTTCATTAAGTTTATATCCCAGAAAGACTGAAACTGTTTCAAAATGTTCCACAACCCCAAGATGTCCTTTTTTCAGGTTTATTAGGTACAAAATAATATCATCTGCAAATAAAGTCGGCCTTTCTTGATTACCATACCAACTATATGCATGAATTTCTGAGTCCCTTATTTTCTTTCCCAATAGCTCTAAATATAATGCAAATAACAAAGTTGACAGAGGATACCCCTGCCTACTTTTTCTGTTCAGACACAACTTATTAGAGAGGAACCTTGTCACTTTATTTTTTTTCCACTGATCCATCATATATACTCCTAATTAACCTTATTATTGTATCAGGGAATGCAAATGCTTCCATTGCCAAGCTTATTCTGTTGAATGCATTCTGTACTTCAAGATCCACTAACAGTGGTATTGTCTTAAACTCTGCTTCCCTCTGCATTATTATTATTTTATTAATGTTGTCAAGTGCTTACCTCCCCTCCACAAAACCCCACTGATCCCTGTCTACCAATTTTGGCAACACCTTTGCCATTCTTCTAGCTATTATAGACATAAACACTTTATAATCATGGTTTAAAATTGAAATGGGCCTATGTGAAGCTGAGTCTGATGTGTCTTTTTCGTCTTTAGGTATTTCAGCCACCACAGCTTTCTTTCAGGATCTTGGCACTTCCCCTCCTTTTAAAACACTGTTAAACAAAACGTTCTATATATTTATCACTTTCTTTCCTTCTGGTTTCCAAACATTCACAGAATACTGTCTATTCCTGGAGACTTTCCTGCAGATTGATTATACATCACTATTTTATCTCATCTCTTCCTATCTTAACTGTTAATTGTTGAGCCTTATCAACCTCTAACCTTGGCATTCTTAAGCCTTCCATAAATATTTCTATGTGTGTTTTTTCTTCATTTTCACATGTCTCTGCTTTATACAAAGTTTCATAAAATTATTGAAATATCTCTAATACCACTCCAAGATCTCTGGTTATTTTATTTTATTTATTTATTTTTTTGTTATAGGCTCCCTATGTTTGGCAACATCTCTTTCTACTTTCTGTTGCCTAAGTCATTGTGCTGAAACTTTTTGTGCTCTGGAGTTATCAAAAAACAGTGGCTTACCAAGAATCTTTCTAAACACATGCATACTATCCAGCTACTCCCTTGTTTTCTCTTTAGCACTCTCCAGCTGCACCTCTTCTGGTTCTGTTAGATTCCCCTTATTCTGAAATACTTTAACCTTTGTCAGCCCCTCTAAATAATTCTTGTTACTTCTAAACCATATATATATTTTTTTTCTTTTATTTCTACCCTATTTTTAAATTCCACTTTCATTTTATTCTACTCAGTAGCTATAACTTCTGAAGAAATTTCTGTCTTCCCTAATAACTCTTGAATAATTTCCACTTCCCATTCCTTAAATTCCTCTCTTTTTATCAGATAGGATGGGAAGAGCCAGAGTCTCATTCTTACTCCATTAACCTGCATTTTTATCCTAGTTATTACTGACATACAGTCTGAAATAGTTACTGGATGAGTGTTGAAGCTTTCAATAAAATGCACATTTTCCTGTTAAATATAATTTCTGTCTAGCCTAGCCCATTTATTGTACCTTGGTGAATAATATGCAAATTCTGCCCTCATTTCTACTACTGAATTCATGTCTTCCATACTAAAAATTTTCATAAATTACTTTAGAACTCTATCCTTTTTTGTTATATTTTCCCTTCTAGGACCCCTGGATATATTCTCTCTCACTTGTAAATCAAGTTTCACTCCCCACCTATAAGTAATATTCCCTGCTGAAAGCTGATTATTTCTCTCAAAAATTTCTTAAGCTCCTTAATAACAGTTTTAGGTGGAGTATAAATCCTTCCATGTAAAGCACTTAATGGATTAGTGGCTACTGGTGGAAGAGAATGTACATTCGGTATGCTTTTGAGATGGTGTCTGATTTCATGGGTAAATTTGCTGGATGGATGACATTCTTGATTTAGGTAGACATTTAACATCATGGATTATTGCATGATGGTGGATAATTTATAAAAATTGGAAAATAATACGAAACTCGTGGTTGTACTTTTATGCACTGAAGTTATTCTTACCATTTCTTGACCTACAGTCCACTTGTTCCTCCTGCCCCCCCTGATCACTCAATATCAAGTAGAGAAACATTCAAATTGAAATAATTTTTGTAAGGCGTGGACCTGAAATTTGAAGGCTTTTCTCCCACATTTCTAAACTCTATACACACTTCCTCTGAGTTTGCACACAAAGAAAGGGGAAGTACATTTATTCTCTTATTTTTGAGACAGTGTGACCTTGGAGGTAATATAATTAGACATGAGAGCTGTTGAAAGCAGAATTCCTCACTGAGAAGTAGAGCAAATACAACTCTCTTAAAATGTGTATTATACACTGTTATATATTTTAACGATCTACTGGTCATAGATAAACTTGTCAACAGTAAGTTTAGCTACAGTTATAACTTTGATAACATCAAATAGACCCAAACTAACTACAAGGATTACATTGTTGCTATCTAGAAGGCATTATGAATTGCTGCTTAAAAACAAGAACTGGGATCTTCTCGCATTGGTAAAGGAGCTTCTAAGGGATCAGTTCTGGTGTTCTTAACTTTTGAAATATGTAGATGATATAAAAATTGGCATATATAGAATCAGAAAATAAAGTTTCAATCATTCAAGGGCTGACTGTTAAAAATAAGAAGTAGGACTGATAAAGATTACAATATGGAAGAGGCAGTAAGTCAGGCGAATGATATTCTTGATAAGTTTCTGAAGGTGATGAAAGGCTCTAGAAATTTGATATTTGGCATCTTGAAATGAGACAATGGAATAATAAGACTATTTTGATGCAGGAGCGTCTGCTTTTTTTTGGAAGATTTGGCATGATAAAAAAATTACAAGAATAGAACACATATTGAAGAAATAGGGTGGAGAGGCTTATGTTTTGAAACTTGACAGAGTTCTATGGACAGGTTTGGTTGCAATTTCTACAGCTAATATAGGTTGTACCAGGTTATTTATGACAGCTGGGGTAGTTGCATTCTGTCTTGAATAATTAGACAGGTAACTAAGGAGACTATTTATTTCAGGGTTCAGAGTTTAGAGGTAAAATTGCTTGTAGCAGAATCTAGAGATTACTGCTGAAGAGGGTGCCTGGTTTTGCCATGGATAAATTACAGCTAAGGTAGAAAGATCAGAATGCAATATTTTTTTCAAAAGATGTGTGGGGAGATTGTAAGGCTTCATAATAGTTTGAAAGTTCTTCTGGTAGTCTGGGATCAATATATGAGATGGCTGTATAGACAGTTTAGAACCCCAAGGTTACTTTAGTAACTTGACAGGAACTGCTAAGGGGGCAAATGTTAGAGGTGTAGTGAACTGAATGCCAGTGTTATTCATATGTTCTGGGATTGTGCAAGTATTAGTAAATGCTGGGAAGATTGTATAAAGGAATGGGAAGCTATATTTTAAAGGAAGGGCCGCTAAAGGAGGAAATTCTCTTTTATTTTGCAGGAAGCAAAGAGTTAAGGTAGGCTTTTTCTAACAAGGTGATCCTGTTTGTGCTTGGGGGATGGCTTGGAAGTTTTATTGCCAAGGCCTGGAAGGGCAATATAACATGTAAACTGGAATTGATATGTAAGAATAATATTACAGCCTATGCTATAATTATGGATGCACAAGAGAACCGAGAGAGGGAGTATAACACCTGTAGCAAGGTTAGACATTACTATTATTGTTTTGCTTTACTTTCTTTGTCTTTTTCAATATGGTATCTGCATGTATGGTCTTCACCATTATATTGGTAAGTGTTCCGTGTTATTTTTATTTGAACAAAGGCAAAACTAAATAAAAAATACTGAAAAAAAATAAGAGGTAAGACCTTGAGTGTATTGATCAGTAGTAAATCTAGAGTTATGAAGTGTGGCAGAAGGAGAAGAGACTGAGAAATGAATGGCAGTTTGTGAATAAAAGGCCTTACGCATCTTAAGGGAACTGATCTTACTTTTTAACAACATATAAATATGATTTGCAAAAGTTAGAAACAAAGGCTATAGCTGAAGATTTAGTAAGTAGAAATCTATATATTGTGATTTCATTGTTAGCCTAATTTATCTAGTTTCAGAATTTGCTATTAGGGTTCTTTACCCCTGTAGTAATGAAAATCAACTATGAATTAAGATGCGTTGGGGTGGCTACTGAATGCTCAAGGACTGTAGTGTGATTCTCAGAACTGTTTAACTAGAAATATTGATAGAGAAATATTGGTTCAACTAACACAAAGACTGTTGTATGTCAAAGTATTCCCCCTCCCCTAAGGTTCAGCAATCTCAGAGTTAGCATGCAGAGCTGTCGGGGAAGTGAAACTCCTAAAAAGTATAACCTGCTTTCTAAACTTGTTGTTATTCTCTTTGAACTGCAGTCTATTTTTTTAAGTTTTGTATCATTAGGTGTCAGACATCTCATAGAGATGAAGTATCTTATTCATGCAAGCAAATTATCAATACATAAATAATAGGTACAAGGAGGTAATATAAAATATAAAACTTCATAAAATGAGTTTGTATTGTTTGCATAGTTTGTTTGAAATGGTAGTAGTAACATAAAATAGTTTACCTGGTGTTATTAAACATGATATTTGTATTGCAGAGTTTAAAGAGCTCTTAGATGAACATAAGCATAACAGGGTATACATGATGGGATTAGTGGGAGGACATATGGAGTTAAAATCTAGAATTCAAAGTCCTTGATTTATGTAATTTTACATGATGTTATCTGTCGCTTGACCTTAAAAGAATGTGATAATATACTGCTTATTCTGACCGTTTCTTTGGAGCATTATACAGCATCTCTATTGCTGGTAAAAAATATACTGTGAATATTGTGGTACAGAGCACTGCTAGAAGTAAGCCATTGTTAAGCTGACAAAATGCGTTTTCAGTATTCATTTACAGAGCAGTCAAAAGGAGAATATCTAGACACTGGACTCTAAGCTGCTCACTGATCCCTGCATATAAAAGTCAAAACGTTCCCTCTAATGTAAGCTCATGTTTGGAGAATGACTTCCTTAAAGATGATTAGCTGTGATTGTACAAAGATGCTTCATATCCTGATTTAATAAGGATATTAGTTTAAAGGCTGTACACTTGTCATTCAGTCTTCAGCACTGAGCACGTGTCAGTTATTGTGCATTACAGAAATATGGGAATTAAGCATAAATAGTGTTGTGAATACTAACATGAGAAAATAATTATAGAAAGAACATTTCTTCATTTTATTTTAATTCAATGTTTTTGTCAGTTTTTGTTTTATAACTATAAGATGCATGCAATCACTCTTCATCTGAGACAAATGAGTCTTGTCTGCTCTAATTCCGACAATTTGTTCTGGCTTCATTCAGATATGGTCTGGTAATAATGTAAAATGCTGCTCCATCTGCTAATATCTGCTGACATTTGTTCTACTTGAAAAGCTAATAAGCAATAAGCCTTAACCTCACTTCATAACATCTTGCACTGAGCTAATGTTTTGCTGCTTTCTGCAATTGCATGAAAAGGTCTTCTTTACTGTTATCTACAAACATAGTTTTCCTGTGTACTCCCACCACTAAATTTCAGTTTATAAGGTAATACTGGGGTCCATCTTCCAAAATCATATAGCCCTGAATTTTTGTAAAGATCAGGAAGTGACTATCTTCACATAGTTGCCAGGGGAGATTTGCATATATTTGTATGTAGAGTCCCCTGAAATATACCACCTGAGTCACTCTACCTGAAGTATTGGCTCTAGGAATATATTTGTTGTGGTTCAAGATTGTAGTATTATGAGTTGTCTTTAACCTTTAAAGGGTATTATGTCTTATCTCTCAAACCTCTTTGACTGTGGACTTCATATATACAAGTAAGGGGATGTTTAATTTGAAGTTCTTCACATGGGGATGTAAGGAGGTTTGATTTAGCACAAAAAATGTGTTAACGATTCTCCTTGAATATGTAGTGCATGTTTTCAAGGAAAATGGGTAAAATGCCTTGGACGGTGTCTGTTTAGGGAAGTCTGAATTCAGCCACTTGAAGAGCATTCACATTTCAATAACTGTGTGTGTGTGTGTGTGTGTGTGTGTGTGTGTGTGTGTGTGTGTGTGTGTGTGTGTGTGTGTGTGTGTGTGTAAAAATGTTGATATCCCAGAGGGTTAGGAAGGCCATAAATATTTATGTCATGTTTCTTGACAGTAAGCGTTACAAACAAGATGATTCTTCTAGGCAAATGCCCACATTTCTAAAGTGAAACTTTTTTTCCCTAAAACCTTTATTGAATTATCACTTGCGACATAGGGAAATTTGCATTCATATAAATTAATCAAACTATAATAGTATAACAAACATTATACTTCATGTGTATTGCTATATATCATATAACCTAAGCAACGTTACATAAATTATTCGATTCCTGTCTTTTTTTAAACAGGAAACATCTTTAGTAAACCATCACTACATGGGCAATCATACATTTATATAAATGAAAACAAACCACACCGACACAATTCCAGTTGCAAGCATTTTGCATCACAACCATACTGGCACACTCCCAGTTGCAAACATTATACATCACTTATAATCTGCCCAATCCTTCTCCCTCAAACATTACGTAGCTCATTTAAGTCACTGAAACAGAGACTACATGGAGGCTGTGCTTGTGGCCATAATACATGACGTTTTACACTGCAAAGCAAAAAACAAAATACAATAATGAGATGGGCCTGTGAAATAAGTAAACATTAGTGTAAGAACTAGAGCCATTTCCATGCCATCAGCTCCTTGTAGGGTCTACAACAATGTTCTTAAAACAACATAGTTATGTAATGTTTTAATGCCTCTCGGGTAGCCTACTGTGCTTAGATCCAGTTGGCTTCTGTGCCATATCAGCCCTGTTTTGCACAGGAAAACATAGACTACGGAGCAACAACAGTCATTATGTATGATGTACTATAATTATTGATAAGTTGTGAGACAAACAGTAAGGCATCATACATGTGGATGAATGCATATTGTTACAAACCTCTAACAATGCCGAGACAATATGTTTCACAACCATTCACTTGTATAAAACATAAGAACCCCTTCAGGGTCAAGAGATGCATGTCTTTCAGAATAAAATATCACCTCTATTTAAGTGCACATGGAGTTTAACAGAAACCCCATCTCCTAAACTAAACAGGATAGCAATGGATAAGTCCCTTTCTATCTTTCATGAAGTCTAGTTTTTTACTACCATCCTTTGAATTCCTCTTTCTCACTGAGTACAGAAGCACTAAACTTAGTATATAGTGTTGACTGTCATACATTTGGGACCATGATAACCGGAACCTCTCACATTATCTTGTTGGTATAAGACTCCCACCCCTCAGTTGTATCCTACTGGTGAGCTTCTGTCTTCTGTGGCCCACCATTCCTAGCAAAGGAGACCAGTTCATCTAGTCTCCTTAACTTCACATTGCCTGCAGTCCTGCCCAAATCATTGATGATATAGTTAGAAGACTTCCCTGTCTGCTTTTAGAAAGGATTCACCATCAGTTTACTAGAACTATCCAAGATGGGGATTATAAGTGATGGAACTTACTGGGATGCTGTACAAGAGATAATACATTCTTTTCTTAAATAAGTCAATCAAGGATGCCTGAGTTACTAGATCAGTTAGTGACATCCATTACCCTATCTGGCTATGGTGAAATTAGCTGTAAGTAACATAGTTTGATGTATTTATCTGGCATTTATTTACTGGAATAGTCCAACTGAGATAATAACTGATTTTCACTGGAAGGAAGGGAGAAAATCATCACATTGACAAACTATGGCCACAGTTAAATAACAAAATTATTACAAAACCTAATACAGAGGAACAGAATATTAACTAAGTAAAAAATTCACATGATATCTAACTTTCTATCATTTAAACAAATGGTCATGAGCGCAAAATAAACAGAGCTATGAAGGCCCTGTATGAAGTGTGAGTATCCTTGATTTTATTTATTTATTTCACTTTTTGGGTTGGTTGGTGGGTCACATTTTTAGTTTTTATTGACTCAGTTAGTCAGGATAGTCCTTTATAAAGGAGAATGGAAGAGACAAGCTCCAGTCCCCATGCAGTTTAAAAGAGGCAATAAATAATTCTGACAATAATCACAATACAGACTGTGTCACTGCTGCAGTCTCACTTATTACAAATTCTACCAGCATGATAAAAAAAAAAATCTTCAAAAACTTAAACCCATCTGTCTTGCATCAGACTGGCTTCCAGTAGAATATCTCAAAATAACTACAGATGCCATTGCATTCCCAGCATCTATATTTATAAATCACTATTCCCAAGAAGACTACAGACCTATAGCTGCCTTGTCCTCTCTGTTTAAATTACTTGGAAAATGTGTTCATCTACAGTTGATTAGTTTACCTAACAGAAGAAATTAGCTTTCACAACACAGCATGGGTTAGGTGATGCCACAGCATAGAAAGAGCATTACTAACTTTCATAAGCTACATTTACTAAAAACAAGAATCGAGGTGAAATTGGTGCATCCCATTTTCTAGACCATCCAAAATTCTTGATACAGCATCACATGTCATTATCTAGGCTTAAGGAAGAGGGCTTAACAAACAATTGTCAATTGGTTTAAAAGTTACATTATCCACCAAACACAGTCTGTATGTTGGGTAGATGAGATGTTAACTTCTCAGGAAACAAATTTAGGTTTGCCACAAAGTTCAATGTTAGGACCATTATGCTTTAATATATTTATAAAGAAAATGCATACAGCCTCTCTCCCTGGAAACATAATCCAGTATGTAGATGGTTAAACACTAACATGTGCAGTCTCTTTAGTCAAACTGCTTTGTTTACAAAAATTGAAAAATGCCTTCAGCAATCTAAACTACTATCAAAACTCAAGAAACCTAAGCTAATGGCATTTTCACTTCCATCTCTGCAACTAAATTACTGCAACTCAAAAATATTAGAAGTTGATAATTGTAGAACTGTGCTAGTACAAAACACAAAACTACTGAGTATAGTAGCTGATCATAGATTAAGATATTGAATATGTTGGGTCTTTCAGCTTTTCCCAGTTAGGGGTTGCCACAGCGGAACTCCGGTCCACTAATGATTGGCAGTATATTTTTACGTGCCGAGTTGCCAGCCCTGACGCACAACCTTCAACGAAGGTACGCCCATTCACGCATGTCTCCAGACAGAAGATGCTCTAGCTGAAAATCAAACAGGATAACGTCTTACTGTGAGGCGTCAGCACTACTGCAGCACCACCACATCGAATATACTGTTCAAAAAGCAAAAAGCAAATCTAAACTAGAACTTCCTTAATAAAATCAAACCATAGCTCAGTCCTGTCTACTCCATGGTCTTCTGTATGCATCAACAATTTTGATTAACCTGCAGTCACATCAGCTAGCCAAACTGGAGTAGCTGTATAGTAAGACTGCAACATTTGCAAGTAACCACATTAACCGAACACACCGCTGACTTGTACTTCAAACCTTAACTGGCTTGTGCTACCTAATCTCTTAGCTCACATTCACATTAAGACTGCCCACAGCATCCTGTACAGCCCAGAAAGATATTCTACCACCAGACAGTTATTAAACTGGTACTCACCTCACAGAGAATTCCAATCACATGGTAATATGAGAAGGCAAGTATAACATTTTTGGATGTTACTGTTTGTAAAGAAAATGAAATACTTTTTAGCAAGATTTATAAAAAAGTTGTACAAAACAATTCCTGTTTAGATTATACCAGTATGAATCCAAAGAAAACCAAATTTAACATTGTTAAAGGGCAATTAATGGGGGCTAGTATATTAACCAAAATTGATAATTATTTTAAAAAAGAAGGTGCTGTTTTATGTAAGAAGTTTAGAAGCTGAGGTTGCCCAGCCAAGATTGTAGAAACAAATTGGAGGGAAGTATGTGACTTGAGAGATTCAGGTAGGAAGCAATGTGCTTAACCTGAAAATAGAAATTGCAGTTTATCTATGCAGGTCGCCAACAGTATCGATGCTAAGACTATTAAAGAAATTGTAAGTAGCAATTGGAAGATTTTAAGAAGTAATTCAGATTTGTTGAAAGAAGTAGTGCCATTCTTTGTCCAGAAAAGAAGGAACAGTTTCCAAAAACACTTTCAATCGAAAATGAGTTTGCAGAAAATTGTTAGTACCAAAGTAGGGTTGTTTAAATGTTTTAATTGCAATTTTTGTGATCATCTTTTTACAGCAATTGAGGACATCAGTATCAACAATAGGGTCATTAAAATTAAGAAAAAATTTTACTTGCAAATCTAAATATGTAGTATATTTGTCTAAGTGTATGTCCTGTAACTCTTCTATATAGGGTGGACAACTAAGGAACTAACTAACAGGGAACTAATTTAAGGGGTGGCGAAAGCCAACACATTCTGGCTAGGCTTACATATGCCCTCGGGCAGATAGCCTAATACTTTCCTATGAACCTAAGAACCTATGAACTAGAGAACTATATAAAAGGATTTATGAACACAAGTATGCCATTTCAGCCCAAAAAGATAACAATGCATTAAGCAAGCATTATAGGACTAGCCAATGTAAAGTGTACAATTCCTTGTTTTAGATATGAAAAAAATGTTAGATGCAGAAGATGAGTTAGGTTGGATAGAATATAAATGGCAAGTTGAATTAGATGCATGTTACCCTTCTGGTCTATACAATAAGGAAGAGTTTATAGAGTATTTGAAACAAAGGGTTAACGCGTTAAGCAATTAGCCTATGGTATTTTAAGAGTCATGTGATTTAGTTAATGGTTTTATATAAAAGGTGTTTTTATTTAATCTTATTCAGTCTGAGGAATTTCACTGTGTGGATGAAAGCACTTACTGAATAGTTTTGTTTTTATAGGATATTTAATAAAGTTGCTTCATTTGGTTTTATGCTTTTTTTATTTTTTTATTTAGTTTTGCAGTTTTCAGTCATTTTTGATCAATCAGAATACTTTGCCAAGTTTTTCAGTTTTGAGAAGTAGAATTGTTCTGCATGCATAATATAGAAGTATTTTTGAAAATTATTAATTTGTTCTTTTAGTAATGAGTTCAGGCTTTTTAAGATTTATTCTTGTATTTCATTTATTTTATATTTAATTTTGATCTCCTTTTCTTTGATTTTTTTTGTAGTATGATGCTTTGGATTCACCTGATTCTAGCTTGGTTTGCTGCCCATTGTATATTGTAGGGAATATCAATCAATGTTAGGTCATGTTCAATTTCCTCTAATATATTGTTAAATTCCTGTATTATATCTTTTTTCTGTAGAAAGTTTGGGTTTAGGGACCAGTTTGTACCCCCTTTTTTAGATAATATCACTCGACTAACTTATTTTAATTGAAATCTTTGAGTGGTCTGAGAAAAACTTAGGTTCTATACAGTAGTTAATTTGCACCATGAAGAAAATATCAGATGTCAGAAAGAAGTCAAGTCTGGACCATGATTTATAGCACTGAAAACAGTATATGAATTTTGATGCTGATGGATTTTTGTTCCGGTAGCAAAAAGGGTCGAATAAGTTAAAATCTGTTATTAGGTTATTTATCGCTAAAGAGGCCTGGGTGTTATAAGTTTTGCTTCTACTTATTCTATCTGGTACAGGATCAGTTATAGCATTCCAGTCACCTCCTATATAGTACTATACTATAGTATAATACTAGTTCAGAAATCTAGTTGGAATGTTATAGATTTCCACGACAAAGTCTTGTTGATTTGCACATGGACTATACAGACTCAAGAAAAGAAGTGGTTTCTGTAAACTAGAACCTTTAATTGAAAAATAGCACCGTCTTCCATTTATATCTGAGTCCTTATGTATAATTCTCTCTTTAAATTAATTTTTAATTAAATAGCTACCCTCTTACTATTTGTTTCACTACCTGACACTATTATATTTATCCATTTTTTCTCCTTCTCATGCCTCCAATCATCCTTTAACATATGAGTCTCTTGTATGAATATTACATTAGCTTCTGAGTTAAATGCTAAATCCATAAAAAAGGTTCCTTTCTTTTTATCTTGTATCCCTTTCACATTCCATGAGTCAATTATCCACACCTTATTTTTCTTATTTTCTTCTTAATACTAATTTGTTTAGATATCTTCTCCTTATATTTGCATGAATAACATTTTTTTTTAGTGTGGGCAAATATGTTTCTATTCATGTAGCACTTAACTCTTCTAGTTCTACCCCTGTGCCTATCCACAAAACTACCTAGTCCGGAAGCGAATAGCAGTTTACAATCAAGAGGTATGTTTCGTTTTTTTGAAGTTAGAGTTAGGCATTTCTTTATACCTCTAAATAATATTTTTTTCAAAACCTTTATACTACAAAAAATGATGGGTACACTAAGATTAGCATCTTCTACCTGGTCATCTTTCCTGTCTTCCGGCTCCCTAGTTTGAAAGTATCACCCAAATTTTACATCTTTCATTTAAAGTTGTATTTAATTATGATTGACCTTATTTAAAAGGTTAATCTCCTTTTCATAATTGTGTGTCTCTGTCTTGTACATTGATTTTCAGAGTTTACTGAAGATAATTTCTGGAATTGTGTTCTTTCAGAAGATTTAGTACTTCATGGATCAGATATAAGCAATGGCACCTTCCTATTTATTTTCATTTAAGATAGTAATACATATACTGTGAAAACTCTTGGTCACAGGTTTGAAAAAACAAAGTTTATGCCAGAAAACAATTTTTCACTGTTTCAAAACACACTATCAACTGACCGATTGAGTTCTCTAGATACCAGGGAGGACTGGCCAAAGCACCCTGGGATTAGTTGTGACAAAATAGTAGTATTGCATTAAAATGCATTTCATACTAAAATAAAGACATTGTAGATCTTTAACACTATTTAAAAGGCATTAAAAACACATTTCCTAATGTAGGAACAGAAAATAATATGCCCTATCGAGACGATTGTGATGCCTTAAAAGTTTGATAAATAGCAAATAAAGTTTTTTTCTAAAAATTTAAAATGTTTAAATTCTTGCACAAAAAGCATCTGCATTAGCTTAGTATTTATTACCAACAACCAGCATGAGGACCCATGCAATGTGTATGTAGTACTGCATGGTCTTAATAAAAATGAGTTTGTAACATGCTTTTTCCTTTGAAAGTGAACTCATATCATGCCTTCATTGTTTTAAGGTTTTGAGTACCCAAAGCAATTATAATCAACAGGTTATTCAGTTTCGGAGCAGGGAAAAACCCTGACAACTCTAAATGCTAAACATAGTCCACGTGTTACTCATATATTTATATTGCCAACAATAGTGCCTGGTTTACAGTTGGTTAGTTACTTCACACAGGAGTTACCAAAGGTTACAAGGGTCATGGAGTTTTATTTATACCATAATTAGGCCCCTTGTAGAAACAATTTGTATAACTTGCTTCACAATTACCAGTATTTTCACCTTGCTCCTATTTTTTCAGAGATTACTGCAAGAACAATTTGAGGCAGAGACTTAAAGCTTAAAAGTATGACTCAGCCCTAAAGAGATAATAACATTTTTAACTGGTGTATAACATTCTAATTTTCATCAACACTTACTTAAAAAGTGCCTGAAGTTTACACAAACATCCCTTATCATTCTAGGTCATATAAGCAAAGGACCATTAATGTTTTACTTGTTACACCTTATTTTTTAAATGACTGAGTTTTATACCTTGCTAGGGCTGCTCATATGCTAGATAAGAGCACAAAAAAAAACTAATTGGAAGCCACAAGAAAAGCTAGAATATATAGCTCTTACCTTGCAATTTTCTTATTATGCAACATATATGCTATGTCTCAGCTGCTTTGATGAATCAGAGTCTAAAACATCATATAGCCATGCATTCTTTATCCTTTACCATTCAAGATTTTACCATATGTATTTTAACCATTTAAGTGAAATTACTAAATAGAGCAATTTATATTCTTTCAAAGTCCATGTGCCTTTCCATAAGAAGGCCACTCTATGATTTACCAAAATGAAAGCATAGGTTTGCACAGAGCTGAAACTCTTCACTACCATCCATAGATGTTTTGTTTTTATAGTTAAGAAGAATACATTTTTGTCTGCCATTCTACATATTTTACAGTTCAACTTCCAGCAATTATTTTTGATCTGGTGGGATTTCTTTTCAGCCCATTTTGAATTTAAGGTCCAATATAGTTTAAAGCCTTTTTTACTCCATATGCTTTTATCATTTTTTGTATGTTTTAAATGTATGTTTTCTTGGTATTGTTTTTATGGTACTGTATTTTAAAAAAAATGTGATAGTATCTTAATTGATTAATTATTTTATTGATGTGCCTTTTATTTAAGACTCTTGTTCTAGTGTGTTTTTTATGATTCGGATGAAGTCCTAGTGTTAAAAAGGACAAAAGCGCTTAATCATTGTGTTTTTTAAATCAGTAGTTATTATGAGTTAAATAGTGAAGTCATTTATTGAAACAGAAACACTGAAGTCCTTTGAACTGATTGCAGCTATATTTTTTTTGCTATCTATCTGGTTGTTCCATTATCATTACACTCTGCTTTTTTTTTTTTTTTTTTTTTATTGGTGGATTTGGCAGTGGATGGTCCTGGAATGGTGGTGGCTGTGGTGGTGCAGTGTGTTGTCACCTCACAGCAAGAGGTTCTCTGGTTTGATTCTTGGCTGGGGTGCCTTCTGTGCAAGGTCTGATTTTTTTTTGATTTCCCAAAAAACGACAAAGTCTTGTTGATTTGCACATGGACTATACAGACTCAAGAAAAGAAGTGGTTTCTGTAAACTAGAAACTTTAATTGAAAAATAGCCCCGTCTTCCATTTATATCTGAGTCCTTATGTATAATTCTCTCTTTAAATTAATTTTTAATTAAATAGCTACTCTCTTACTATTTGTTTCACTACCTGACACTATTATATTTATCCATTTTTTCTCCTTCTCATGCCTCCAATCATCCTTTAACATATGAGTTTACATTTGCTTCTGAGTTAAATGCTAAATCCATAAAAAAGGTTCCTTTCTTTTTATCTTGTATCCCTTTCACATTCCTTGAGTCAATTATCCACACCTTATTTTTCTTATTTTCTTCTTAATACTAATTTATTTAGATATCTTCTCCTTATATTTGCATGAATAACATTTTTTTTTTTAGTGTGGGCAAATATGTTTCTATTCATGTAGCACTTAACTCTTCTAGTTCTACCCCTGTGCCTATCCACAAAACTACCTAGTCCGGAAGCGAATAGCAGTTTACAATCAAGAGGTATGTTTCGTTTTTTTGAAGTTAGAGTTAGGCATTTCTTTATACCTCTAAATAATATTTTTTTCAACACCTTTATACTACAAAAAATGATGGGTACACTAAGATTAGCATCTTCTACCTGGTCATCTTTCCTGTCTTGCGGCTCCCTAGTTTGAAAGTATCACCCAAATTTTACATCTTTCATTTAAAGTTGTATTTAATTATGATTGACCTTATTTAAAAGGTTAATCTCCTTTTCATAATTGTGTGTCTCTGTCTTGTACATTGATTTTCAGAGTTTGCTGAAGATAATTTCTGGAATTGTGTTCTTTCAGAAGATTTAGTACTTCATGGATCAGATATAAGCAATGGCACCTTCCTATTTATTTTCATTTAAGATACCTTCACAAACTGAAAACCACAAAACGAGCACCAGCAGCCAAATCCAAGGTAAACGAAGTTTAATAGATAACGTAAGCACAAAAACGCTTTCGGAGAGCTCGATGTCCCTCCTTCCTCAGACAAACTTTAAAAACAGCCTGCAATCACATTTATACCATATAACATCAATTAAGTAATCAAACAGTTTTATTTAATTACATTAAATCAATGACAAGCATATAAAATTAACTTACTACCACAATGAATAAATACATCAATATTGCCATATATTTACACATTTTTATATTTATATTTATTTTTATATACATTTATATCTAGATGTTAAGAATGAATTAGGAGTGGTTTGGTGTGTGGACGCCCACAATTTTACTTGCATTCACATGCACACAATATTTTATTGCAAGAATGAGGAACAGAGAGTGGCAATATTGATGTATTTACTGTTTGATTACTTAATTGATGTTACATTTCAACAAAACCTCACATTACGAGTCACATGTTGTTTCGGGTGACACAGAATTATGTGACAATATTTGTTTAGGGAATGACAATGTGTTTTCTACTTCCTATTCTGTGGTTAACAGTGAGGAACTACTTGATGATAAAATGGAAAGTGCTGGGGGAGATAGTACCCTTGATCTCGAGTTTCAGGGAAACAACTCCTTAGTTCAATGTGACTCACAATGTGAGGTTTTGTTGAAATGTAACACTACACAGATGCGGGGGTTTTTTATATATAACTACACTGACCTTGAGTTACGTGATACGTACTTTGATCTATTTAGTAAGGGCATTAACTTTGTTCCTAATTTTAGATTGGACATTGCTCAGGTTTTAATTGCCTTGAGGTTATACACTAGGAGGTTAAATTTACAAGTGTATTTTGCTGTTAATCACGAACACAAAAAAGATGGTAACAATGAAACTCCTGTTGGGTTGCATAGAAAGAGCACCTTTATTCCACCATCAAACCAAGAAATTGTGTTTTTTGAGAAAGTGTTGGAAAATGATCTTAGGAGAATTTATTTGAACAAAAGTGTTATTCCTGATAACCTATCTGAGGATGAAAGGGTAGTTCTTAAGGAACTGCAATCCTCTAGGCATATCAGGTGTATGAAGCCTGACAAGGGTGGGGGAATGGTACTTATAGTCTTGAATAAAAAATTTTTTAGACCAGACATTCGTGGCATTGATGACTTGAGGTGCAGTGGTTGGAATATTTTGCCTGTTATCTCTTTGACCCTGTGTTGGGTTGTATTTCTGGTTTGTGGAATTTACCAGGAAAAACATACATTTTAAGAGGAGCAGACCAAAAATATGAGGTGAACATCAGGACGTTCTGTGGAAATCTGGGCAGTTGAAAGGTATATACTCAATTTTTACATGATTGTTTTAAATTTTATTTGAATTTATATGATATTTTCATCACTGTGATTACCTTAATGTCTACATTATTTAATGTCCATAGCCATATTGAAAACACCAGGAAAAAGATCAGCTGTCTCTCAGGTCAAGAAAAATATCTCCCTTTCTTTACAGAACAGCTCGAGGCAAAGGAGCCCTCCTTGTTCAACTTGCACACAGGCTCCTCATCATAGCCACACTGTCTAAAAATATTCATCCACTCTGCAGTCCAATGAAAACAAAATCTGCCAAATCACTTCTGATTCCCCATTCCCAGCCCAAGTACACCACAGCACCACCTTCTCCAAAGCCAGATTGTCCCCAGTCACCTACATATTTGAGAAACTTGTACAGTCTCTTCTTTTCAAACTATTTCAACCAGGTGCCATCCTGCCTCTTGCTGTCAAATTCCATAATGAAACACCCCCTAAAACCTCTGCAACTTCTCCCAAATGATTCACTCACTCCAAACCCCTCAAACCAAATTGCATTGTTCCAACCACTCCTTCTCCATTCTTGCACCTTAACTGTGGCAATCCCTTCCCCTCACCTAAAAGAAATCTCCTCTTTCTCCACTTTCATAGCACAGCTGAAATGATATCATAAAAAAAAAAAAAAAAACACAAAAATAGACTGAAACTTCCAGAATATCACAATAAGCCACAAGAAGTGAAACTTAGACTGAGAAAAAGAGGCACACATTTTAGCGTAAACAACAATTTATTTTTCACTTTCATCATTAGACTTCATCAGAAAACAAGACATTCAACTGTAAAAAATTTTCAGTTTAAAAATATATATAAGCCAGTAGAGAGTATGTTTTCATCCCACAATTAAGTGACATCAGAAACTCAACTATTATATATTTCTGTTAAAAACTTATTTGTTCAAGTGAACCGTGCGGTTCTTTAAGAAACAAGATGTTGACTACATCATTCAACCCTGGTGCTTTGTGAGAGTTTAACCTGACCTGCCACAGTACTTCTTTTTGTTCCAACTCTGTCTTAAAATCCCCACCCTTGTATGATGTGTTCCCTGTTCCAGAGCTGAAAATAGGAACTTATTGTAGTTAGGAAACTTCAAGGTGTGTTTGAAAAACACATTTCTACTATCCTTTTTTATGCTGTAGTAGTGCTCTTTAATCCTAGCACAGAGAACCCGGGTGGTCATCTCAATATAAACTGCAGTACAATGAGAACATAACCAATGTACACCACACCTTTGGTTTTGCAATTAAAATGACCTGACACTGGAATAGTGTGTGCAAATGTAGCAAATTTACAAAAGGTCCCTCTAATATGTACTTACAAACAGTACAACTTCCACATTTATGCATGCCTAATGATTTATTTGTGTGTAAAATAGTCAATTTTTCTGTTTTTTTAATTTTAAATTATACTGATTTTTATACACAAAATGGGGGGTGGGGGCCGACCGTCGCATAAAGGTACTGATTACCCTCTAAAATTTTCCATTTATCCTGTATAATGCCTCTTATCAATCCACTGCCCAAAGTCATGTTTAAACTGCAAAATATTTCTTTGTTGGACTTGCTCGAAACTTTAGAGCCACTATAAGGAACTTGTAATATAGGTGGGTAAAGTGTCATTCAGTTGTCCATGACATACTTAGCTGTACTAAATGCGTTTTTCGAACACACCTTGAAGTGTCCTAACTACAATAAGTTCCTGTTTTCAGCTCTGGAACAGGGAATGCATCATACAAGGGTGGGGATTTTAAGACAGAGTTGGAACAAAAAGAAGTACAGTGGCAGGTCAGGTTAAACTCTCACGAAGCACCAGGGTTGAATGATGTAGTCAACATCATGTTTCTTAAAGAACCGCATGGTTCACTTGAACAAATACATTTTTAACAGCAGTACATGTCTTTAATAGTTGAGTTTGTGATGTCACTTAATTGTGAGATGAAGATGTACTCTCAGTTGGCTTATATATATTTTTAAACTGAAAGTTTTTTACAGTTGAATGTATTGTTTTCTGATGAAGTCTAATGACGAAAGCAGAAAATAAATTGTTGTTTACGCTAAAATTTGTGCCTCTTGTTCTCAGTCTATGTTCCAGTTCTTGTGACAGCTGAAATGATGCCACTATCAAGAATCTGACTGGAAATGCTTTTCCACTGGACTCATTCTAATTCCTCCCTAACCTACATCACTTTTATTTCCATCCTCTGATTTCACCTGCTCCTTCCCTCCCAAATCTACTACTAAAATTATTCCACATTTGTTTTTCTCCTCTAGTATTGAGAGCTGATCATTGTTTCAGTTATGTGCTGTATTTGGAAACCAAGATCCAGACTAAACCTTTGTGAACTCATTACATTCAGTAAGCATGTCACATAAATTGTAAAGTCCCTAAATATATTGTACTGTACACACTTTATGAAAAGATAACCGTGTATTTTGCTGCCTTGGCCTCTGTACTTACACTATGTTTTTTTTTTTTTTTTTTTTAAGTATTCTCTTGCTACTGAAGCACCAAACAAATTTTTCATCCTATGTCTTAATGTACATGTATAATCCAGCTGAGACTTTTCTGTACATTCATAATCTATCTGATATTGTTTCCTTTAATGTAAAGAGCATTCTTCTTTCAAAAGCACTGTGTTTTTTTTTATCTTGCAGCATCATTTACTTGCATAAGTTCGAATTACTATATCCTTGTACAACTTTTATGTCTATTGTCTTGCCTTGTGACCTGGATCATTGCTGAAAAGGGTCTTATGAGCAGTCTACTCACCTGATTAACAAATTAAAATGAAATAACTTCTGTATCTCCTGGGATTACTCTGTATTTGTGAATTAGTTCTGTTTTATTGTATTTACTTATTTATGTTTTGTGAATTTCTTTAACTAGGCTGCACCTGCAAATGTTCTCTTGTGGTCAGTGCAATATCCCAGTAAACAAACTAACCAACTAAATAAACAAATAAATATTGTTAAATGCAATGTCTTAATAGTTCTTGCTTCATTTATATAGTGACATTTATTTTATTATTCTTATACCTCAAGCATAGCTGAGCTCACTAAACAGAGCACAGCTATGCTTTTTAAGTGTTTTGACTGTATCCAGAACCATCCAAGGTAAGATGACTATATTTTCTTGATTAACTGTACTTGTACTTGCGTTATACAATGATCACTACTGTTTTTCAGCATTTTTAAAACATTTATTTAATTTTCTGGCAAATATAGCCATTCCTCTGTTTGTTGGCTTTTCTAATTCTCTTCCGCTCCAAATCACCTTGTAGAAGGGAGAATTAGCCAGGGACTTAGTTGTTTGGTAGCTGTTTATTGTTTAACCTGCACTTGAGAAATACTTTTGCTGTGCTTTTAAATTAAGAAATTCCAGGAGTATCCATCTTGTGGCAGAAGGTGTTTACCTGGTTTCTCTGAGATGGACATTACTCCAGAGAGTTCAAAGTGTGATGGTTTATTGGCTAGAGGGCATAGGAGTCAATTTTCAGCTTTTATTCTCTGCTATAAATCGGGCAAAATTGCGAAGACCTGCCCACCATGCAGTGACAGTTTGCAATGCTCTGTAAAGTAACAAATGCCTAGAAAGTAAAATTTCCCTATAACATTAGGATTAGGTCCAAAACCTGTTAAACAACATGGCATTGTCGGGAATTAATTTTTAGAGCAGCTAGCTGGTACATTGAATAGCATTACCATATCCTAGCATTATATAGCATCTTGCCCTTCACCCAAGAAGCTACCCTAGGAGACCCTCTTAAAAACAATTCTTAATCCAAAACAGCTTACTCTACTATAGGACCAGACAACAGGGAAATGCATTTTCCAAATGTCTCTGTGGCCAGCTTGGTAGATTTGGGCATCCTAAGGCAGTTTAGCAATTGCCTTATGTTCTTTGGCAGCCAGTTAATCATTGAAGAAAATAGCATAGTATGCAAGAGATGTAAATACAAAATTTCCTTGGAGTCAAAAATCTTACATACAAATGAGATTGTCAAGAATACCCACACTACATTCCTCACATGCACCATATACACACAGATTGTCATATGCAGAGGAGCTTGAAAGAAACCTTTCCAAATCTCAAAGATGTTCAAAGCCAACTAACAGGAACACTGCTCCTCAGCAATCACTGAGGCACACACCAAAAGCAACACCCAATATCTCACATAAGCCTATACTTAATGGTCCCCCCTCCATATGTCAGCTATATACATTACCTAATACTCTTATCATTGGGGAATCCATTGTGCAGCACACAGATACCCGATTCACCAGGTTGGTCAACGAGAAGATAATGGTTAGTTTTCTGTCTGGAGCCAGGATCTGCAATGTCACTCATGCAGTCAAATCACTGTACTCCAGGAGCCAGTATAATTCTGTCATAGACCACATGGGTATAGATGACCTGAGATATACCTCAGTGTACTATATGAAAAGAGAAATAATGGATCTCTCAGAATCTGTGTCATGGACAGGTATTAGCCTTGCACTGAGCAACATTTGACCTTCACCAAGGATGGATGCCACAGTGTGTACATAAAATGATTGATTTTAATAATTGGCTTAGATTCTGGTATAAACCCAGGGAGATCCAATATCTGTCAGCATGGAAGGACATGGTCAGCAAACCACATTGCTTTGCCCAGGATGGGCTGCACCTGTCCACTCTTGGCTTTTGGATATTGGCTGAAACTTTAGATAGAGGAGAGGAGACGGTTGCGATCTCTTTATTGCAAAAAAACAGCAGTTAAGTGCTTTTGTCCTTAAGAAAGGACGTCTTCAGAACTTGCCTCTATCTATTCGTTCTTGGTTTTTGGAGTTGATTGGCTGAAACTTTATCCACCCCATTAAAGCCTTTTTTAGGCAATGCCAAAAATCAAAACTACCAACATAGTGAAAAAGCCTTCAAGCAGCATTAAGGTGTTACTGCTCAGTGCTTGGAGTCTAAACAAAAAACTCCACACCCTTCAAGCCCTCTTTACTATGGAGAATATAGACATATGGGCTGTGACAGAGACTTGGGCTAAACCCACAGAAAGTAGTCTAGCAGTGCAAGGCTATGCTGACTTTCACACTTTTAGACCATCAACAGCACAGACTGAGGCCAAAGATGGAGGGACTTTGGTCTATGCTACCAGCAAACATACATCCATACTGCTTAAACAGGATGATACCATGGAGATCCTCCACATACAAGTCACCATAAATAAGGTCTCTTGCCATATCATGGCTAGCTACATGTCACTGTCTATTCCCCTAGAGTCTCATAACCTTTACCTAAACCTACTAGAGGTGCTCACCATCCAACCAAGCACCCTCCTCATGGGTGATTTTAACTACCTGTCTAAAGACTTGGAAATGTACACACCTCAAACTCACAGACACAATGATTCCTGGACTTTATTAACACAAAAATTCTGGAACAGATAGTGCACACCCCAAACATAGGATCAAACATACTAGATCTAGTACTCACCAACATTGGACAGTGCTGTACACTAGTCAGGTTGGATCACAAAACTGTCTCCTCTGAAGTAAAAATCAACCTGGAAAACTCAGTTAGGACCTACTCTAAGGCAAATTACATTGTATTATGAGACAGTAAGTCAAAATTCAAGGCTCCCCCTAAGCCCAAGAACACAACAATCTATGCAAAATTATTCACAAACTCCCCATACAAACATGAATAGCTGCATAGAGGCTGACATACCTACCAGGAGTAAACCCAAAACAACCACTATAAACAAACCCTCACTTAAACAGAGTATATAATAAAAGAACAAAACTCATGACGAAAATCAGGAAGAGTCACTCCCTTAAAAACAAGTGCTTTGTTATACAGCTAAACAAGAAACTAAGAAGTCTAATCCAACAAGGCCAACTATGAGGTCAGGATAGCCTCACAGGCTAAGGATAACCACAGAACCTTCTTCAGCTATGTCCAGAACCTTAAATATCACACAGCAGCATGCTGAACTTGTGGTGAATGGCATCACCCAGGATGTCATAGCAAATCAACTGGCTGATAAATACAGCTCAAACCTCAACGCCCCCCCCCCCCCGGCTCCACCAGGTGAAATCCCCTCCAACATACTTCTCCCAACTATTAGAAAAGTATCAAATGCTGGCAGCACTTGCTAAAGCCAAGAACACTATCTTTATGGACCCAAACAACATGACCGGTTGCCTCCTGAACAAACTACAACATGAACTATCAGGACAACTTAAAGTACTCTTCAACTACAGCCTTGAAAAAGGCTACATTCCAAGAGAATGGAAGACTGCAACAGTCATTCTCATCTACAATGGAGGACTATTAACCAACCCAGGGAACTACAGACCCATTAGTCTAATAAGCCTAATATGTAAATCCATGGAATGATTATCATGGACATGACAAACAAGGACACTGGCAATCTACATACACTGTACCCATCTCAATTTGGCTTTGTTAAGGGAAGATCATGCCTACTTAACGTGGTAGACTTCTTTGAGAAGGTCACCAAGGAAATGGACAAAGGTAAAATAGTGCATACTCATATAATGACCTGGCCAATCAAAGGTAAAATAGTGCATACTCATATAATGACATGGCCAATCAAAGGTAAAATAGTGCATACTCATATAATGACCTGGCCAATCAAAGGTAAAATAGTGCATACTCATATAATGACCTGGCCAATCAAAGGTAAAATAGTGCATACTCATATAATGACCTGGCCAATCAAAGGTAAAATAGTGCATACTCATATAATGACCTGGCCAATCAAAGGTAAAATAGTGCATACTCATATAATGACCTGGCCAATCAAAGGTAAAATAGTGCATACTCATATAATGACCTGGCCAATCAAAGGTAAAATAGTGCATACTCATATAATGACCTGGCCAATGCATTGAATACAAAACTTTGCTCAGGCATGTGTGACAAGCTCTCTGAGATGTGCATAAATCCCTATATAATTCACTGGATTGCTGGTTGGATCATAGACAGGACCCAAGAAGTCATATCAGTGAAACCACCTCCACCATGAGACTGCTCACCAGCTGAATACCCCAGAACTCCATGCTAGCCCCACTCCTGCTTGGCATCTACTTCTCAGAAGTCAAAGGTAATGTTCAAGGCCTCTGGCTTACCAGATTCACACATGACTGTAAACCATAGCGCTCAACCTTCCATCGCCAAAATGAGGAACACTCACCTTCATAATGCGGAACAAATGGGCAAAATGTGGAACACATACTAATGGCTTACTAACAACTTCAACTAGGAAGATCATAGGATGGTTAAAATATGCTGGTTTTACTTATAAAGAAGATCCTTTAATGAATTAATATGATTAATTTCAATTTACCATGGATTTCACTTTAAAAAATTCCTAACACCAAATGTGTGACAGACTCTTTCAACATGGAACTTTTAGGAATTTCGAGGAACATGAACTTTTTAAGACCCCAAATGAGGTATGTTCCTCGTAATGAGGTACACTTGAGAGGTATGCTGTAAGCTGGTAGTTTTGTACTCTAGGTTCCCTCAAGAAACCAACATCTTGGAAAAGAGTTTAGCACAGACAAAAGCCATGGCCTAAAACTCTGTGCCAAAAAGTCATTTTAACAGCCTTTGAGAAACTGTCAACCCAATTTAATTATGCCATCAATAAAACAAACCAAAGGGTTAACCTAGTAGTAAGGGATATGGGAACATATGTAGACAGCAATATGTCTTTGCATTCAACCTCCTACAAGCTGTTGAGAGGGGATGTTTGCCTGACTTACAGGGCTTCTTCAAACCAAGCCCTGAAGGATCTGTTGCACATGCACAAAACAAACATCATCAGAAGCACTAGATCCAGGGATATGAACATCACTTGTGACATAAACAAAATGTGCTGGAGAGACAGCTGTGTGTCTCAAATGATCCCTGCTCTATGGAATCCATATAAAACAAAGTTCTTCCCTGACCCTATTGAAACAAAACCTTGACAGCTGGATTGGAGATCATAAACTACCCCTGGTCTGACACCCATGTCCCTTATAGACAGAGGCCATTAATAAAAAAGTTTAACAACCATCACCCCCCACACAAAAATCCTTTAGTTACCTGCTTGGTATACACACCCATGATACTCAGGACCCAAATGGTTTGGGGTATGAGGCTAGGCTTGTAAGAGACCTGGTGATCATTATCCTAATAACAACCTATGAACTTTAGCTGTTTTCCTAACTTTTATTTAACATAAAGGACAGAAAGTTGAAAGGGATGGAAAAAATGCCCAAACAGCCAATAAACTACAATTTTGGGACCAGAAACTACTTCTTTTGTGGTAGATAGACACCCCTATAGTGCTTTTTAGGCAGTATTCCAAAAAACAAAATTCCAATGTAACAGCTACAAACAAATGCAATCTGAGGGTCATGCAGCTCAGTGCTAGACGTCTAAATCTCAAGATGCACTCACTTGAAGCTTTCCTCAAAATGGAGAATGTCGACATCTGTGCTGTAATGGAGACCTGGTTTAAAGAGGCAGAAAGCACCCCTACAGTCACAGGCCACAATTCATTCCATACCTTTTGGCCACAGAATACAGCCGGAAGCTCCACAGGCAGAGGTGTCTCCATATTCTTAAAGGATATGCACACGTCTAGACTGGTAGCCCAGCACAATGCATCAGAGATACTTCAGGTAAAACTAACACTGAGTAGGATGGCAATACAAGTCATAGCCTGCTACAGAACCCCAAACATGTCCCTAGACTCTCACTCCAAGTTATTAAGCACCCTGGAATCTATCAAGGTCCATCCCAATACTCTCATACTGGGTGACATCAACTACCCTTCCATCAACTGGGAAAACTATTCAAATACCAATGTACAGGCCCAACTCTTTCTGGAATTTATCAATTCCAGTGCCCTGGACCAGCTCATTCTGACCCCCACTAGAGGAAGCAACATCCTTGAGCTGGTTATCACCAACATTGGAGACCGTTGCTTCACACCTATAGTCAATTCTTCCCTGGTTAAATGTGACCACAAACTGATCACAATGGAAATCTCCATCTCACCTACACCCACTGCTAAGGTGACCACCTTGAAAATCTTCTCTAAAGCTGACTTTAGGCTCCGAAAAACAGAGGTGGCTAACTTCTTGGCACCCATGCCAATGGAAAAGAGCTGCATGACTGCTGAATCATACACCAATGCATGGTATGAGCATGTACACAAATGCATGGACCTTGCAATACCAAATAGAACTAAAATGCTCTCTTACAAAACAAGGACGCCAATCTGGTGATCCCCAGCCATCTATAAACTCTACAACAGAGGGAAGAAACTGTTGCAGGAAAAAGTGAAGTCACAAGACTGGAAAACCTCCCTTAGCAGTCTCAACAAAAAGCTGAGATCCCTTATCAAATCCTCTAAAGCCAGCTATGAATGCAGAATTGCAGCAGACACCAAAAACAATCACAAACCTTCTATAGCTATATCAGAAACATCAAAGGCATTACCCAGATTTGCTCTGAGTTATTGCACAATGGCACCTCTTATACTGAGCCAACAGATATAGCCAACATACTGGCAGACAGATTCAGTGCCAACTTTACCCCTCCCTCCCAAAGGCCCTATGACAATACCAGAAATGGTACCCACAATTTCTGCAGCACAGGTAAAAGCTGCATTGTCCAAAGCCAAGAATACAGCATCCATGGGTCCAGATAAAATCCCTGGCTGTGTCCTACATGAGCTACAAAACAAACTGGCACCACATCTGTGTGCCCTGTTCAATCAAAGCCTTAACTCAGGCTATGTCCTTAACAAATGATGCACTGCTACAGTCATCCCACTCCATAAAGGGGGAGCAACTACAGACCCTGGGAACTATCGTCCAATTAGCCTGACAAGTATGGTATGCAAAACTATGGAGGCATCATCATGGACCTGCTTAACAAAGATATAGGCAATCTCCAAACTCTATGTGGCACATCTTATGACCAAAGGTTTTGCATCCAGGAAGAAAGAGGTCATCCTCTCTCTCTACTCATCTCTCATTAGACCAATCATTGAATATAACTCCCTGTTTGGCATGTACCTGACCAGACACCTACAACAGCTGGAGAGGGCACAAAAGTACCTTACAAAAAGGATCCTAGGCCTTAACAACATGGCATAAATGGACAGACTCAAGAAACTTCAGCTGTTCTCTGTCTAATATCAACTACTTTTAAAGGTGACCTCTGCTTAACTTACAAAGCCATGTCCAACCCAGCCCTACTTGAAATGCTACATCTAAAGAAATCTCAGCCCCCCCACGCCACATGCTCCAGAGATCACTGCCTCATTACCACAATTAACAAAACATGCTGGAGGGACAAGTTCATCTCGCAAAGACCGCCCATACTCTGGAATAAGCTTCCCATTCATGTCAAGCAGAGCACCTTGCTGGCCCTCTTCAAGATAAATCTTGACAAGTGGATGGGTAACAGAAAGTTTACTCCAGGGATCATTCCAGTTGCCCAATTGGATAGGGGCACTCTGAATTAAGACTGGGTGGCACGATGCCTGGGCAATTGTTTTGGGCTAGGTTTGTAAAGGCTCCAGGGCCATTAGCCTAGTACACATCTATGAAGCTATGAACCTATTTGTTTGCTTGAATTTCACCGGTTTTCTAATCTACTTTGAAGTAAGATGTTATAAACCAGTTAAGTTGAATTGTACTCTATTGAGTATCACTCCTCAGTGCTTGATGACCGTCATCACCAGTAGAGTTGACAATGATGCAAAAACATGGTCATTCAAGGACTGCCATCCAAGAAGGCATTATATGGGTTATATATTTAATCTTACTGATTTTATAAGCATGCACTGTAGATCTTAAGGACTGAGCCTGCAAAGGGTGTAGATCAGTATTTTCACTCATGTCGACAAGGGACATAAGCCCACAAATAACCCCGCCTCCTAAGAAGCAGATGATTCCTGTTAGATCCTGGGGTTATCACCAGGGGACATTAACAGTATGCTTATTTGAGACCCATGTTCCTCTCCTCACATTATGTGAACAACCACTGCTCTATTATTATACTCTCCCCCCCGCCCCCAGTCATCTCCTTCAGTGCCCAGGCTGCTATTCAGTATTAGGTCTTCTCAGTAATAATGAGATCTCTATCACTCTATACCAAGGAGACTTCTATGATCTGATAATGAACCTATAATTATGTGTCGTGTGTGATGTCACTGATAAGCCTCTCCTTTTGTACTTTTGTGCTTTCAAAAATGCTATATTCTTGTTGACGAACCTCCCATTCCTTTCTCCCCACATTGGTTATTATCCATTAGATACTGAGTCTTGATTTTGTCCCACTTCATTTTAACATCCTAAGCTTGTTGAGTTTTAATCACCCTTCTACAAACTGTCAATATTTCCTGTACATGGCCACTGTCATTGAGACCCTCATAATGGCCTGACACATTTATTCCCTCAGCTCAAACAATACCTTTCAATTTCCATTCAGGAGTTTCAACTCTCACCAATGTTCATTTTGTGTAAGCTCACATCATTACTGCATACCTCATCAAGTGTCAGGCAAATACATATATGTGTAACTAAGGTTCTCTCTCTCATTTACACCCAGTATTTTTAATAGATGTTGAATAAAATTCTTTAACCTATCCCTAAAAGTAGAACCTCACTTTCTTTGATGTTCTTATACTGTTCAATCTACTTTTGTTTAATATGCATACATGACAGCTTTCCTTCACTGCTGTTACACACTACTAAAGCAGGATTAGCATAACATTATGCATTCAGAGAAAGAAAACAGAATTAATTATAATTTAAGAGATTATTCTGTTTGCAGCATTACATATTGACTAGCAAATTATGCAATATAGTTGTAAGAGATAACTTACGACACATACCCCGGGATTCAGCAAGCTCTGCACGGCGTACAGGAATAGTTCAAGGGCTGCTGGAGGCAAGCCTCCGAGAGATCCCGGAACAAGCTCCCGACACATGCACGTGCGGTCCTGCACTATTCCTGCTCGGACATAGCTCCTGTATGCTAATTACCCCATTTGCAGGTGAAAACCATGCAAATGAGGTAAATTAGCAATCCAGGAGACAGGCAGTCATCCGTTCAGGAATAGTGTAACCTGCAGAAATGTATTCGGCTAGTAACTGAGTACATTTCTGCAAACTACAAAACAGAGCCATGACAGCCCCAGATAAAGGGTGTATATAAAGTGAAAGGCATGCCAATGGCCAAATATATGGCCATTGGCATGGAAAATAGTTTCAAAATAACGAAAAATAACTTTTTTTTTTGGCCGATTTTGGCCGTTTAAGCATAGGGCAGTGGTGCACACATGAGATCGACCCAAAAATAAAAATAAAACCTTGAAAAAAGCTTTTTAGGAAAAAAATCACAATTTTGACATTATAGTCAATGACAGGCAAAAGACAACAAGGCCACTGAATAGTGGTTTCTAAGGGGGAAGGCTCAGTGTTAGACCTGTAACTATGCATTAGCAGGCAATCCTATGCAAATGAGGGGAATGATACTGAATCACAGATTTCCCCTCATTGCTAGCCAGCACCCAACTGTGTAGGTGCAGGAAAAGCATGGTGCAAGCCTATGAGTTAGCTGACATCATAGAGGGGGTGTGTCAGGCATACTGTAAGCTTATTGGAGCTCTGTGTCTTAGGTTTGCCCTTAGCTTAGCAGAGCTAAGGAAGGGTGTGTGTCTGAAACTGCCTAGCAGTGTTTATATTGCCTAAATGGGTATGCATGTTGCGCACCAGATTTAAAAAAAAAAAAAAAAAAAAAAAAAAATGAAACCAAGAAATAGCAGCTCCGTTCACATCTGAGCACTGGCTTTGCGCGGCACGCCTCTAGGCTTAAACAGGAAGGCAATGGGAAGGAAAAACAGCAGTAGGAAGGTAATCAAGGAGAACTAGCATAGGTGGCAGGTGAACTGTATCAGAATCAGCCAATTACATAGGCAGCAGCCCAGCCCAGCCCAACACACTACTATAAATAGGTCTATATTATGATAGCGAAAAACCCTATGAGCAAATACCAAAATATCGACCCCTATACCACGAAACACGAAACGCACTAAACAGCGGGAAAAAGAATCGAACTGTCATAGTCGGCCAACCCCACCACTACCTATATACTACCTACCCAAATAAAATAAATAAACCACATACATACACTAACCAAACCCTACTTATAACCTAAAGTAAAGCACAAAACCCTACTTCTAACCTGACACTAAACTTCACATACACAACTAACTATATACTTTCCTTAACCCCTCCCTAACCCTAAGGTCAGTAACTACCACAAACATCCCCTACAGACATACACCCAAACAAAACAAATAATCCACATACATACATTTAACAAAACCCTACCTCCAACACTACTAAACCCCACATACAAAATTATCTATGCACTATCCTTAACCCCTCCCTAACCCTAAGGTCCATAACTACCACATATTTCCCCTACGAAAATATACCCAAACAAAATAAATAACCTACATACATACATACATACATACATACATTTAACAAAACCCTACCTCTAACCCTACACTAAACCTAATATACATTATTTATCTAAGCACTTACCTTAACCCGCACCCTATCCTAAACTCCAAGGTATGTGTAGGCTTAAGAATACTAGCCACAGGTACCTTCCAAAGGCCAACTGGGGATATCATGGGGATCTCACAGTCATCAGCATCCAGGGTACTCCATCAGTTCCTGGATGCCATGTCAGCACATGCCAGTGAGCACATATATTTCCTCAACACCCATGAACATTGACCAGCAATATGTGTCTGTTCCACCGAATAGCAGATTACCCTGAGGTAATGGGTACTATAGACTGCAGGCACATACAAATCAAAGCACCATCCGGCGAGAGGGGTAGAGTCTACATAAACTGCAAGGGCTTCCCATCCATCAACTGCCGGGTCATGTGCGATGCCCAGGGCATTATAATGAATGTGTGAGCTGGCAGCCCTGGAAGCTATCATGACTCCTAAATCTGGCATATGACACAGCTGTACCAGAGATTTTCCAATGGAGACATCCCATATGGCCACCTAGTGGGGGATGCTGGTTATGCACTGGAGCCGTGGCTGATGACACCCATCAGAAATGCACACACACTTGAACAAGAACCCCATAATGAGGCATAGACCAAAATCATAATAGAGCATGCGTTTGGGATGCTCAAGTCACAGTTCTGGTGCCTGGACATATACGGTGGAGCCTTGCAGTTCTCACCAGCTACATGTACCCAAATTGTCATTGTATGTACCATGCTATACAATATGATCCTGTGGATACAGCTGCATCAGGAACAGCATGGGGCAGGGTCACACAACCCCCCCCCCCCCACCATTGCCAAGGCCAGCACAGGCACAGAGTGGCTTGGAGGAGGAACAACCTGAGCCTGCCCTTGTAGGCAGAAGGAGGCATGCCCAGTATGCCCAGGCTTTGGCAAAGAGGCAGCATATAGCACATACACTGACATGGTAGGAACCCAGGAAATGACACTTCTCTCTGACTCACAAATATAGTAAAATGGATACCAAACATGACACTACCTATGCTTAACCATGTATAGGGAGTGTACTATGTGCATCCGACATAGTCAGCCATCCAGCACCGTCCTCAATACTGGCACAGCCACAAGGTAAGTCCCTCTCACTATCAATTGCTGAATGTAGTAGTATGTTCTGCTACTTGTATCCATGGTATGGATGTGAGCATGTTAGGGAATCGGGTGTCTGAATGGGATGGCGGCAGATAATAGACACCTATATCGGCAGCATGAAATCCTTAACAAATACTGGTGTCAACATAGTAGGCAGTACTAGACAAGGTGACAAAACCCACTGCAGGAGATGTGGTGGGCCAAATGTGTGTCCATATGACACACACATGCATGTCAGTGAGGCAGGACCATACCTCTCAACCTGGAAACATCAAAAATCTGGACATGGCCCATGAAAAATAGGTACAAATCTGTATGCTGATTAACATCTAATTTGCATACACAATTATGTAACCCCACCCACTCCAATGGAGTTGTGGGATACCAACTTTCAAACGCAAACTGAACAGACAGCCAAAATATGGCAGAGTCCCCCTGCAGCCATCCCAATGTCCCATTACCTGGCTCGCCCCATTTACCATAGACACTAAATTGTGCATACAACTTCACTTCTACAATGATTTGGATTTTATTCTTACATTTTACAGCACAACAATGCAGAAACACTAATAGACATCTGGTAAACAAAACAATACTGTCTCACAATGAAAATAGGCTTGGCATTAAAACTTCTCTGCCCTTGAAACTCACATTCATTGAAACAGCATTGAAACCCACACCACATCCAAAGAAAATGCATGTGGCCAGTGGTGGATAAAGATTACCTTTGGGCTATTTTCAAATCCTTGGCCCCTTGCACACAAAACAAGAAACATATGTGTTATTTTCTTTGATACACCTTCCTGACTGAGCGCATTTTAAATTTATTGTTTATTGTAGGCTGTACTGTAGGCAATGAAACAAAAAGCATGAACCAAACTGCCCAATTCAGAACATTTCCATCATAAAAGTCTACTTCCACACCCACACTATAAATAAAATGACAGTAGTGTAAGCCATAGGCATCTTGCACACAGTGTCTCGCACTTTACAATTTCAGATTTTTTTGGGGGGGACAAAATGTCAAAAACCAAGGACACATTTTAAACATTGCTTGTATAATTTTTATAAAGTTTTTAGAATAAAATGTGTTACCACCATGCATTTCACTGGCAAATTTTGAACCCAGGTCCCTATTCACTACAGTCAGAACATACTACTATGCCAAATCAGCAACTTCCTGAAACATAGGAAGACAAACTTAATGGCTATCATTTAGTGAATTCATTTCTCACTTCTCACCATAGCTGTCAAACTCTTAGTACAAAAAAACCTGGAAAAAGCCAATAATGGGGGAATACAAATTCAGTTCTCACTTCTCACCATAGCTCTCAAGCTCTTAGCACAAAAAGCTGGACAAACAAAGACAACAATAAAATTGGATTTTAGAGAAAATAATGTGAGATGTTCTAGTTGTGAGGAAGGGTACAGCTGGTAAAGTACAAGGGGAAGCTTCAGTATGGGAATTGGGAACCAATAAATGTCTTTATTTAAAAACTGGCAACTGCAAAGTGCTCTCATAATGGCTACTGCAAAGAAAAACAAAATAGTTCATGCCAGATATGAGACAAGTGGAAATTAAGCAGTGAGGAGGTACAGCTATAGGGTGGCAATTGCAACAATGGGGCAGACAAGGCAGACTAGTAGTCTTTTGCTGGTGACCTTAAATAATCTGCTAGACAGGCAGACAGATAGATATTCCACAGATAGACATATATTGTAGGTGTTGAGCCGTAGGAACTCATGTGGAGGCAATCTTGCAGAAAAATACCATCCAAACATAAGATATATTTATTTTGAAAACAAAATTGCCTGTGTTGCTACATAACTAGTGGCACCCTCACACACATGACACAAGCACACAATGGCTTCTCTACGCAGCAAGGAAAATAGAAAACACACATACCTCAGTCTCGGTGAGGAACGGCTTCTCTCTGACTGCTGCCCTTGCAGAATTAATTGCATATTTAACATAAAAAAGTAGTAAGCTGGTAATATTGCAACAGGGAATAACTGACAAACTGACAAGTTCATAGTTACAAGGCATCTCATACAAAGGAGGACACACTCAGGAGTGCAGAACCCTGGCCCCCAAATAATCTGCAGTGGAAAGGCTACTGTGAAACCAGCACTCCACCTACATGGTGTGGGAGTAAAGCCCAACACTCAAGTCACTCACACACACAGACAGAAACTTAGACATATACACATGCACACTTTTAATGCAGTGTAAACAAACAGAGCTTTTCTCCCTGGGCCTTCGCTGAAAGTGGGTATTACCCAGTCTGACTTTCCCAGTAAATGAAGACAAATAAAATAAATAAATAAAAATCAGACAGCAACAAAAAGTGCAGAAAAATCACAGAATGAAAGAATTTAAAGAAAAGTACCTGAAGAAAAGAAAAGAATATTGGAAGGTCCGCAAATAGTGGCAAGTATAGAAAAGTTCTATAACAGCTTCATGCTGAATAATATTTAACACAGGAATGGCTAAGAGATGAACTGAAACGAAAAGATAAAAAGTCTAATAATGGTGGCCCATGTTAGCAGGCTTAGTATATGTTAGTTTACAGAGTCCATTGAGAAAGTGAGCAAAACCGATATATACAAAACACAACTGATAACAGTTACACATCCCACTGCTGAGTGTATTACACTCATGGCTGATAGCTGTACAGCGAAAGGCACAATAATATGGCAAGACTGTTGCATTAGAGATTGTGTAAACATTACTATATAGAAGTAGCTGAGAAGCACTGGAAACATAAGCAATAAAGCATTACAGTCATGAGCTGAAGTTTATATCATATGGGATGACCCATTACCAGCAATAAAGAAAGCAAATCCAAAAACTATAGTAGTCCCAGTAATCACTGAAACTGCTGCACCAACAATTAGTGTGTTACATACCATGAGCAAAGTCTTAAAATATCAGGATTCATACATAGAACCTAGATCACTGTGGCAGAAAGATACCCAGGCAGTTCCAGTGATACTACTTAACTATGCTATTAGTACATGCTTCCCATATGAACTACAGAAGGTGACAATTCTGGCTACACTGCAGATGCTGAGAAGAGCAGTTTTGGCTAATGTCAAAGATTTACGCAATAATTACTTCATGAACTTTAGTTATGTTCCTGTCAAGACATCCTAAACATTTGGACAAAGTAAATCAACAGTTACATCTCCCTTTAGGCACTACCCTGGAGTGCCCTACTATTTTCTCTATGAAGTAGTTATTTCTATCTCCCTTGCAACTATCATCCACGATGCCAGTCAGTGAGGTATATCAAAATCACATTCCCTCATTCCACTCTCTTATCTGCTGCATACGAGTCCAACACTCAATGTGTCTTCTAATAAATCAGATAATCAGCTCTTTGCCAATTGTAGTTTGCATACTTTTTACCTACCGACGTTTTCTCTCTGGCTAAAAACAGTAATATTCCAGATACAGCCTGAACTTCTACATTGTAGTTCCTTTCAGTGAGCGATTATTGGGTGTCCAAAGAAATTCAGTGGCAACCCAAAGTGCATATATCTTTACACACACACACACACACACACACACACACACACACACACACACACACACACACACACACACACACACACACACACACACACACACATTTATATGCCTACATACGTGCACATTCATACACACAAAGCTCTTAGGCTTCAGTCAAAGAGGAACGTTTGACATACACTGATGGGCATTACACCGGCAATGTGTTTCACTGTCAGCAGAAACCCAGACCTGTACACACACACACCACCAGTCTCGGCATACACTTACACTTACCTTTACTTCGTGCAAGCCAGGAGCGAGGAGCGAGGAAAATAAAAGAAATCCTTTCTGCACACACACTTCTTCTCCGTGCAGAGCGAGGAAATCAAGGCAGGTTTCTAAATAAAAAAAATCCTTCTCCAGTCTGCGTGCAATAAAATAAATCCTTCTCCGTGCAGCCAACAGTGAGGAAATCCAGGCTTCTAAACTTGAAAAATCCTTTCCGCACTCACTTACTTCCGACGAGCCTTCTAAATTAAAACATAGCCTTGCTTTCTGTTCCCGCTCTCGGGAAGCATTTGAACTGTGCAAAGCTTGATTCCTACAGGCTGGTAGCCCTGACGAGCTGACGTCATCACGTGCGTGATGACGTCAGCTCACAATGCGCGAAAAATAAAAAAATTTAAAAATAAAGAAAAAAAAAATCGGAAACGAAGGGGTGCCACTCGTGAATCGTGGCACCCCATTATTTGGACCCCAAAACTCGGTAAAAAATGAGTAATTCAGGACAGTTGGGAGGTCTGGGCAGGACAGGTGTAGACAAATACAAAGAAAGGCTGTGCTAAGGCCTCTGATTGATGGCTATGGAGAAGTGCCCCCCTGCAGACCTACTCAGACAGACTACAACAGATCAGGCAGTGGGATGTTAGTTCTGAAGGGTAAGAAGTCTGAAACTGAAATGTAGGTCAATTAAACCTAAGAACTGTAGTACACTGATATGCCTCTAGTCTGCATGATAGGTCAAAATACAGAATGAAATGGAAACCAACAGAGTACCTGAAATACCAGTACAGTCATAGCAAATGTTTACAGTTGTCAGGTGTGCCCCCCCCCCCACAATCCTATGTAGAAATATAGTAACATGTATGTGTAGGTATAATAACAGTGGAGCACATATTACCTGAGCTGGCCAAAGTAGCAAGATAGATTGTTGCATGTGTACAATATGCGGAGCTCTGTGTGTTAGGTTGTTGTATGTTGTATATTGTGTGAAAGTGGTCAGCATGTAGGCATGGAGGGTTGGGTCCCAGTGGCCAATGGCCAGTACTGTTGATGACAGGGCCAAGTTCTCACAACTGCAGTTTTAAACACAATGAATCAAAGCAAGACACAATCCAGCAGTAATCCATACTAATTGCCCGGATGTAATATCTGTCACCATCTGAAAGATGGACATGGCATGAATGTGGGCCCAGCCATACAAACAGTACACAGGTGGAAATACCCTAGACAGAGAGTGTATAAAATATTACTGTCAAATGGACACATCTTTGGCATTGCACATACAGGTTAGCAGCACAATAGTTGGCTGTGTAGTATGGAATACTGATGTAATCTGGTCAAACACTGGCAGACCACAAAAGGCACAGGTATAATGTACTGAGAAACCACTAATGTCCCTGCACAAGCCAGCATAAGTGGAATGCCCCATGTATATCTGTGAGTCAGCTGCAAGTAGCTTCCATAGCACACACGCACCCAGCTCACCCCACCATCAGCCACAGGTCCTCACAGGTCATATCCCTGCTGTTGTGAATGAGTACAATATGACCCCCTACTCTGTATGGGAATAGTCACAGAATGCAGCATGCTGAAGAGGTGTCCCATGCAGGTGTGTCTCTAGCTGTAAGCAGCACCCTACCAGCATCCAAACCAATAGATCAATAAGGGCAGAAACTATTGACATTAACACCTTGCACACCTACCCTGTCACCCCAGGGGAATACAGTGGCTTGCAGCCTGGGACTGTAGGCATGACACAATGTACCAGCCTGCTACAGATGGCCTGCATCACTACCAAATGCCCTACAGTCCTCTGTCAAAGGCCTGTGCCTCACCCGTACTGCCAATGTATGTTATCTCATGGACTCACAAATAGCATAACACAGTTCACAGAATACAAATGCAAGGCCATGTCGACAAATCCCAGTAGCATGTCCACCATGTCCTACTGCATGAACTGTGGACCAACCCATAAATACTGCTGGGATGAAGTGATAACTATAAGGATACTTATCAGCTATCATTTGCATAATGTTCGGAAGAGGATAGAATAACAGAGGGAGGGGGTAAAAGCATGGATGCCATGGAGTGTGTGAAGTCAGAAACTCAGATGTGTGCACATACTATCCCTGCCTGCAAACACAGGAATGGGTGGCTACAAACCTGCTCATAAACCACAATGTGAAAGGGTAATGACCAGAAATACAAATCCTGCCTCTGGGTAACCTGTGTGAATCTGTACAGCTGTGAGGTATGGCTACAGCAGGATATGGCCATGCTGTCATCTTGATAGATGGACAAGCATAGTATCCTCAGCCACCACAGTACCAAGGTGCTGAACCATTTACATAGACCCAACAGCAAGTGTCTGAAACTCTACCTCCAGAATGGCATGATTGTGCATGAATATTTAGGCTTCAGACCACAATACTGGACACAGCTTCATTCATTTTGTGTTCCCCAGGAAATTACTGCAAGCAAATATGTATACTTGTCAGTAGCTGATTACATAAAATATCACAGTGTAAAACAGTACATATATCTGAATATCTCTGATAACACCAAAACCATGTAGCAGAAGCAGCACAGACACAATTAGTTACAGTATCCCACTATCCTTTGCCCATTGTGACCCCATATTCTCAACCCATCTACAGATATGCTGCAGGAACAGGTTGCTAGCTGTAGGTGTAGAACACAAATGCCTGCACTGGAGTACTACTTACCTGGAATGGATTCACACATTCTATACAGAAGGTCATAATGGGCATGCTCCCACACTTACAGAAATGAAGCCCATGTTTGGCAACAACAATGGACTATACATATCTGTCAGTCGCAGATGTTTGTGCACACACTCCACATTGCACATCAGTCATATTTTCCACACGCATCGGATAGGAATACACACATATATCCAAGGACAACACACTATAATAGTCCAAACATACACATACATAGATGTGTGGAAGAGAATGATAGATGTGACAAAGAGCTTCCCATCATGAGGCCTGTCCCACCCAGTACACATCCAGTGTTTGTGATAACTGTGTAACATGACTGTACAAGTCATTATTCATTTAACAGTTGTATACACGTTCCTGTCAAATGTAAACCTGTGTGTGACTGAGTGTTGTGTGTGTGCTTCCAGACAAATTATTTATGGCCCATTCACACACACTGCACTCCCCATTGCCCTACTTTGGCAAGCCTGCTGATGTGATTCACCTTGAAATACACCTTTGGGGAAGGGCTAGTCCTATAAGCTCTGTGGCACGTGCTATAACTGCTTAATGCTATAGTGTGAAGTACTAGTTAGGTATGAGTTCTAATCCCAGACATAGCAACTGTGAGATTCTGTGTTTGTTTGTGAGCGTGTGTGTGTGTAGGGAACAATGTTTTTAAAGCCAGTCACAATCACTACACTGTCCATTGCCCTAATTTGGCAAGCCTGCTGATGTCATTCACCTTAAAATACACCTTTGGGGAAGGACTAGCATTATAAGCTCCATGGCACGTGCTATAACTGTGTAATGCTATAGTGCAATGTACTAGGTAGGAGTTCTAATCCCAAACATAGCAGCTGTGAGAGTCTGTGTGTGCATGTAGGGATCAATGCTTTTGAGGCCAATCACAGTCACTACATTCTCCATTGCCGTATTTTGGCAGGCCTGCTGATTTCATTCACCTTCAAATACACCTTTGGAGAAAGACTGGCCCTAAAAGCTCCATGGCACATGCTATAACTGTGCAATGCTGTAGTGTGCTGTACTAGTTAGGTTGGAGTTCTAATACCAGACATTGCAACTGTGTGTGTGTGTGTGTGTGTGTGTGTGTCTGTGTGTGTGTGTGTGTGTGTGTGTGTGTGTGTGTGTGTGTGTGTGTGTGTGTGTGTGTGTGTGTGTCTGTGTGTGTGTGTGTGTTTGATTGTGTGTGTGTGTGTGGGGGAAATCAATGCTTTTGAGGCCAGTTACAGTCACTACACTTTCCATTGCCCTACTTTGGCAAGCCTGCTGATGTCATTCACCTTGAAATATGCCTGTGGGGAAGGGCTAGCCCTGAAAGCTCTGTGGCATGTGTGATAAATGCAGTGCACTGCAGTAGCAATACATAGCTATTTAGGGGTTTGAATCTCAGTACTGTCAAGTGGGTATGCATGTGTGTTTGTCATCAGTGTCCTGTGTGGAGGTAGTAGTGATTGTTTAATAACAGGACTCATTGTGGGGTGGGTTTTGCAAATTTCTTATATTGGGGACCTACTATATGTGACAATGTTCACCTTACAAGGACAATAGATGTCAAACAGCAGAGAGGCTGGTGTAGACAATCCATACCCCTATATGTGACATTATGGATTGGGGAACAATATAGGCAACCCTTGTATTACCCAGAGAACACTCTCCATCCATGTGTCATACACAAAGACACTTGGTTAAGCAACAACCACTATGTTGGTAGTTCCCTGCATATTGCCCACAGATAGTAACTATGATGTGGTTACAGTGGATTACAGAGGACACAGCACCCTGTTCCATCCCTGCAATAGGCAAATAATTGCCTACAGTGGTCCTTTGCTATGTTCCTCACTGGACACCTGCAACAACTGTAGAGTCAGCAAATGTAACCCACAAAGGAAATACCATGCCTTACGCACATGCCCTGTATGGACAGATGCCACTAACACCAGTGAATAGCTGTATCATGTTGTCAGTTTAGGTGCAGGATCAACCTCAGTTCCATAGCCAGTTCTCACCACATGAGGTCAGGAATGCCACATCAGATGATAACACTGTCCACACAACATGCCCCAGACACCCCTGGTAGACTTCGACATGTCAAAGAACATGCATGTGGGACATGTGCACAACCCAGACACTGTCCATGTTATGGAATATAGAACACATACATGGCAAACATTGCACAGCACTGGCCACCCACAATAGTAACCCAGATGAGTGGATGGTGAATACAATACCCACCTGTGTGGGCCAATCCAGGGACTACACCCCTGAGCCACACTGCAGGCCATTGTTGTTGGCCTGATGCCAAGGTATACCCATTGCCTAGCCTTGTACAGCCTTCTGGCGCATTCAACTACTACACACCTGTGAAGCAATGAACCCATGCATGTCAGCACTGGCAAATCTGTGTCTGTGTGTGTGTGTGTGTAGATTAATGATTTGGAAGCCATTCTCACTCACTACACCTCCCATTGCCCTACTGTAGTATGCCTTCTGATGTCATTCACCTTAACATACCCTTTGCCCATATATCAGCCTGATAACCTCTGTAGTGCATGTGATACCTGCATAATACTGTAGTGTAGCAAACTAGTTAGTTTGGAATTCTAATCCTGAACTTGCCAACTGTGATAATGTGTGTTAGTCCCTGAAAGAGTGTGGTTGTGTCTTACTTGACACCTGCTTTTGTGGACAGGCACATGTACTACACTTACCTTATCTATCCTTTATCACTGATGCTGATGTCTCTCACCTTCAAAAATATCTTTGGAAAGCTCTCCAACATGTAAACTCTGTGGCGCATGCAATAACTGCATAAAAATGTAATAGCAATACATAGGCAGAGTTTTGAAACCCCGTACTGGTATTTGTGTGACACAAACATGCTTAGCTCTTGCTCTCCGACCCCTTCCTTTCCTACTTTGTCTCTGTCTGTCTCTCTAACTCCCTCTCTGGTGGATGTGGAAAAGTACACATGCTTTCCTTAGGCAGCAGCTTGTGTTTTGTAAGTGATGCTCGTGATCAGCTGATGGCCTGTGCATGAATTTCAGTCCCCCACTAGCTGATTGCATGTGGAACAGCTGTGGTATCATTCCCATAGCCAATTGCATGGAAACACACTCATATAACTAGGAAAACCATGTGGGTATTGGCCCTTTTCATTCATTGTGAGCAGGACTTCATGTCAGTGTTTAGCAAACAGCATCACAGAGGGTAGTGGGATATATCTCTTACAACATACACTTTGGAGACAGGCCAACAAACAGGAGGGGGATGTTCCAGACATGAGGACAGAATGTAAGTCTTGCTCCTCTACATTTGAAGTAATATTGGTTTAACAGGGTTTATGTGGATATGGCTGGTCTACATGATGAAATATCTGTCGTGACAGTGTTATGTGGTTGAGGAAACCCTCACCTGTAGGGCTATCTGCAGACTGGCCAGTGTTTGGAGTCTTACATGTGTTGTGTTACTCACACATGTCCGATCTTTAGAAATGCAGTAGCCTACTCTGAGGATTACAGTCAGTACATGGTGACAGCCATGTGAGTAGCTGACTTCATATCTCTCAGAAGACATATGTCACAACAAACCCTGTTACACCAGTAAATGTATGAGTTTATCACAGCAACATGTCAATATTGGCCCTGTGTTTGTGCCTCCAACCACAACTCTGTCAACATTTGTACATATGTCATGCAGTAAGAGGTGCATATATTCAGTACATCATTATACATTAAACCTGATAACAAGGCAGTGAGATATCAGACTGCTAGACATATTATGTATAGTAGGGCTTATATCTGAGGACAAAAACCAGGACATTCTGTTGTAGTGTGTACAGTAGTGAGGTCTGTGTACTTATGGTGATTGTCAACAGAGTGTGTATTATGAATATGTACCTTGGCCTGTGTACAGACTGTGGTAGATGTCATTGTTGTTGGTCCTGTTCTATCTGATGTTGCATGCTGCTCCAGTGTATGGTACCCTATCGGCATACATGTTTGTAGGACCAAACTGACACATGTCCCATACCGCAGTCAGGCAATGGAAAATACACTGTGTATTGGCCCAGTATATGTAGGGTTAGTGTGTGAGTGGCACATATGAGGATGGTGTTGGTCACACAGTCAATATACTGTAATATTAAGCATGCTTACCATATGTGAATGTGGCTGTGATCAGATTGGTTGTAGGTATGCGCCTTCACACAGGTGTCTGTTACTCCGTGCTGTTACATGCCTGAAGAGCCTGCTATATTTGCAGGTACATGTGTATTCCCCCATAAGAAATGTAGGCCAGTGTTGTGGCTGTCTGCCTGTAGTTTGCACAGTACTTTGTGACATGCCTAGCAACTCAGTGTACTTACACAGTGAGATGTTATGTCTAGATATTTGTCAGATGTACTGTTGCCAGGCCACCATAACTGTTGTGTATTTCTGACAAAGCAGTGGGATATTGTACAGATGTATGTCACTAACTAGTGGGTAGTATGTGGGCTTGTGACCTCTGGTCCTCCAGTTGTTATGTGTCTGGACAGACAGGAGTGTGTGAATGCATAAACTGTGTGAGCTTATCTATTCCAGTATTTTCGGTATATCTCCATTTACATGGCTGTAAACATCCACTTTGTCAGGCTTGGTCCACAGGTCTTCCACTAAGGGGCTCTGTGTATACCTCTGGACAGAACAGAGTGTGTCAGACTGTCCAAACTTATTGGTCATTTCTCTGCTGTATTCCACAGGATCATTGCTGTGATTTCTGTGGTGCTGCACTATGATGATCTTATGATGTCTGTCAATAACTGATGGCATACATGTCAATATCAGATGTGACTTCACACACAGAATTTCTGTTAAGACAACCCCTGTTAAAGTAGCAACAGTCTACATTTATACCTGCAATACTTACATGACATCCCCTTGCACTAAGAGGTTGTGACTATTGGTGCTGCAGTATGACTAAACTACATGTTATGGATGGTTTACTATCAACTGGTTGAAAGACCAATAGATGAAATTCACATTGTTGATCATCATAAATGGGAAAATCCTTTAGTCGACTGTCATAATCTCCCCATCAGATCATTGAATGTACAATGCAATTCAACCAAATGAATTTGATCATTCGATAGTCCTCGCCAAAATCCCAAACCACCAAAAATGCACTGCACCACATTACAATTTCATCTGAACATAGTAGTGGCAGTGTATATGCACTTTACCCCACGGTAGTGTGATCATGGAGTTAGAATATATAGTTGGGGGGTGTGGGGGGCAAAGCCCCCCACCTAGCTTAGATCCATACTGACCATTTTCTGTTAATAGGGTGTGCAAGTAGTATATAATTACCAAATAAACACGTGTAATAACCATAACCACGTAGTTCTCTGCAGGGAGAGCTCAGGAAAATGATTAGGCAACTATCACAGCTCATAGAACTACTGACCCCAGCATGCTCTGCACTTAGTACGATGATGTCTAATGTACCAGGCAACCAGGAAGCAAGGAGAGACGTTAGACCGAAGGTACACAAGGAAACGCTTGCTACGAACGCTCCACTAGCCTTTCGGAGTATTTCTAAATCAAATGAACTGTTGGATACACCACTACTCTTTCGCAGTCAAGAAGAAATGGACACTCCAGCTTCTACTAGCAAAGGGAACCATGTTAATGGCGATATTCACACTACAGCGTGTTCAGGTGACTCTAATGTTAACAAACTTATCGGAGTTTCTCTTTTGAAACCCAAATTGAATTTTAAAGAAATAATACATAAAAATGATGTGTTTCCCAGTGCTTATTCTAACAAAGTGGCTATTAGTAATACTAATGCGTCAATTTACAGAGAGAATTTGGACCAATTGTACTTTTTAATGGACAAATATAAGAGATTGGAGGTTGACAATGTATATTTTAATGAGTGTTTGAAACATAAAATTGTACCAAAGGGACTTAGGGTATGCAAATACCCCAACAATGTTATGGATGGTACAGAATTTCACAAAAATTTGGTCAACATTTTTAATCAATGTGGCCTTGATGTTGTCAAGGCAATTAGGGATGAAAATGAAAGAATCAAACCCTTAATAATCAAAGATATGGAAAAGATTAATGAAAATATTCTTCAAGACTTACTATTTACAGTGGAATCTGAAAAAAACAAATACTTTGGTATTTTTTCTCAGGTTGATAAGAATTGTAATGTTAACATATTTAGGAAGCAGGGGAAATTAGAGAGGGATTTAAAGGAGTATCAAGATGAAGTTTCTTATCCCAAGCCTAGACATTTTCAGAGACCTAAACCACATAAAACCTATGATGTATAATACAATAATCTAAACCAAGAATCTGATGAAACAGGTCATTTAGAGGTTGACAATGACAATGTTAGGTCTGATCAAGATTTCCCTTTAGACCAATCTTTTCCACCTCTTCCCAGGAGGTCGAGCAGAATTTGGAACACACCATTTGTACATTACAATTACAACCATTATGGTCAAAGAAGGGGGACGGACTGGTAGTAAATACATTACAGCAAGACACCATTGCCAGTAATGACCCTATTCATTCTTATGATGGTTACAATATTTTTAATTATAGTTCAATTTCCATTGACATTGATCATTTTCACCTTTTTTCAAAATGTTTTAAATACATTCCTTCAAGGAAAGTCAACATCACTAAGGCCATTATAGATTTGAAAATGTTTATTAGGAAAAAGAATTTAACAATATTCTTTCAAAACCATTCTCAGTTACTATCAAAGACATCCAATCTAAAAAAACCTAGTACATTTAATCCCCCCATCCATCCCCAGCTAAAAAATCTTGAAGTTGTTATGGAAAAAGAAATTAGGAAACATACATTAAAACGCAAGGTTTTTTCCAATTTGTCTAAAGAAGAAAATGTCTTATTAGGCACACTTAAAAATGATGATTCCATCAGGATCATGCAACTGGATAAGGGAGGGGGTACAGTCATCATGGATGTTATATTGTATGAATCCAAAATGAAACAAGAACTTGGTAATTGTTCGAAATAAGAATTAGTTTCAGTAAATGAAGTTAACATTGCTAATTCTTGCATTTCATGTATGCTTAATGATCTATTACTAGAGGGTACTATAACTCTCGATGTATTTGATTTTTTACTTAATCACAAACCTAGGGTACCCTCAGTATTTGGAATTCCGAAGGTACACAAATGTCCCATTAACCCCCCACTTCATCTTATAGTGGCCTCTGAAGGTTCTGTTACTTCACCACTTGCCATCTTTGTGGATAATAAGCTCAAAGAATTGTCCTGGAAAGGGACTACTATTCTCAAAGACTCATGGGACTTTTTAAGACACGTACAATTAGAGTTATATCATGATAATCTACTTTTTATAACAATAGACGTCATAGACTTATTTGGTAGTATCCCACATGATATTGGTTTAAAATGGTTAGAGGAATACATGAATAGTTTTGGTCAGTTTTCCAACAATGACTTTCTTGCTATAACCACTTTAATGGATATTATTTTACACAATAATTTTATGTATTATGAGGGTGAGTTTTACAAACAAGTTCAGGGGGTTGCCATGGGTGCCAATTGTGCCCCTACTTATGCTAATATTGTTTTGTCCTGGTGGGAATTTAACTCTGTTTTAAATAGTGAATTCAAAGAATGCTGGACACTTTATAAATGATTTTTAGACGATATTTGTATTTTCTGGATAGCAGAACAAGCAAAGTTTTTTGAATTTTTATCATATTTAAAAGGATCCACTACTTTCTTGGATTTTACTTATGAAATTAGCCAAACTGATCTTCACTATTTGGATGTTTGCATATCAAAGACTGATGGAAAATTTTCTTCCAAAATTTACAGAAAACCAACCTTTTCAAATTCCTACCTACATTTTACAAGTGGACACCCATTTTTTCAAAAAAAAAACTTGATAAAAGGGCAACTTGTCAGGGCAAGCAGGATGACATCAGAAAACGACATTTTTAGGATAGAATGTGACAAAATTGGTAACATGTTTCTAGATCGAGGTTACCCGCTTTCCCTAATTCAGGCAATGAAAAAGGAAGTAAATGAAGGTAGAAAGGATAGGTTTTCTCCTATTTTGGGAAAATCATCCAACAATATTATAAATCCAGTACAGGACATTTTAACCAATACAAACAAGCAGGATACATTCATCCTGGACTATAATGGTGATTCTGGTATTATCAGGAAAGTGGTTTCAAGAGAATGGTCAAAATTTCAGGACATTACCGATATTGAAATATTACGACACAGTCCTTTGAATTTTACTTATAAGAAAGATCTTAATTTCAAAAATTTATTTGAATCAAGTAGTAAATTTAATTCTATAAACAAGGGTATGAAATTTGGTACATACAAGTGTGGGGCTTGCTCCCAGTGTAGTTTTTTGTATAATGCATCTTCTTTGGAATTGGTTAGTAGAAATAATACATTGCATAGTAGATGTTACGCTAATTGTCATACTTATGGTCTTGTATATCTTGCTCTATGTAAAGTATGTCAGTCTTTCTACATAGGCAAGATGGAAAGGAAACTAAAAACCAGAATTTATGAACATCATTATGAAATTAGCAAACAGAATATGAACAATGCATTATACAGGCATTCCTTAAATTGCAATGGAGCCAAGTATTCATTTTTTTGTTCTTGAAACAGTTGCCAAAGATGTGAGGGGTGGTATGTGGGAAACACGCTTGGAATATTGTGAACTGTACTGGCAAATATGGCTAGATGCCTCCAGTCCTCCAGGTTTAAATGATATGGTTTCCTTAAAACCTGTCTTAAAATTAAGACAGGCTAAATTATAACTTGGATGTCACATTTATATTTATTGTAATTTTAATTTCAATTCTCCAGTATTATATATATACTTTTTATTACACTTACAGTTGATCATTTTAGAATATCAGATAGACTACTAATAGGTTTTAATTATACATTTTATATATTATATTAAATATTTATTGAGTTATGGTTAAGCATAACACACATATTCATGTTTACATATTATTAATGACATGTATCTTGTTGTTGTCTGCATTTAAACGTATACACAAGACCATTGCAGTATTTTAACAGAAGTTTATTGTTGTTTTAAAAATGTTATCATTCATCAATTTTATTAATTACAGTCAATCAATCACCACGACAATTAACAATTAATTAGATGGAGTATAAAAGGCAGCTATAGTATGTGTTTTGTATTCTGATGAAGGATTACGAAAACGCTATTTTACAAGTGAAACGTTAATACTGCATTTCTGTTCGTGGTGTCTGTTGATACTGGAATTTTGTTCGTGGCGTCTGTTTGGTTTTTCTTCATTAAACATCTACGTTCCTCTTATTGGTGGACTCCCAGCATTTTTTGAATTTTAGTATATAATTACACTGGGTTTGGTTTGGAGGTTTGGATTTGAAAAATTGTTGAAAATGGTCAAAAATGTCGAAAAATTGTGATTTTTGACCATGTGAGTGCTTTACTGTTCTGAATTTCAACAATATGATTCTACATTATAATATGTTTACGTTCTGACTTTCGACTATTTGATAGTAAACCGTTATGGACATATGTTTTATATATATATATATATATATATATATATATATATATATATATATACATACACATATATACATATATATATATATATATATATATATATATAAATACATATGCATGCACACACACACACACACACACACACACACACACATATATATATATATATATATATATATATATATATGTATATATATATATATATATATATATATATACATATATATATATATATATATATATATATATATATATATATATATATATATATATATATATATATATATACAGATAGATCTATATATGACCATATATAATGCAATATACAGATGTATATAAATATATATGTGCATGTACATGTGCACATATATCTACATATGTGTGTGTGTATATATATATATCTATCTATCTATATATATATGTATATATATATATATATATATATATATATATTTATATCCATATCCTTGTTATGTGTAAACATGACTGTTATATATACCTTCCCAGATGTATCACACCGTATTTATCTCATATATGTATATTTAGATATAACAACATATGTGATTCAACACTAATATCACTAACAAGTATTACACAATTGTGGACATCATAGCAGTTTTTCAATACTATTCAGTACGTGTACTGACAGATATATTGGAAAAAACAACATCTGTCTCCACAGCTGTGATGACTTAGTGGTTAACTGCTGTGACTATAGTGTACAGGGTCCTGGGTTCAAGACCTTCAAGGGCTGTTTATTTTGTTGCTGGGCAGAACAAGGGCTATTGGATACAGAGTGGTTAAGGCAGCTTTAAGCAGGTTTGTGTGGGTTTGCACAACGGTAAGCGTTGCTAACGTACTATTAAACAAAAAGGTGCTTACACCATGTAGGCTTTACTTACCAGTGCACAAATCAGCTTAGCATTTATATTGCAGCAATGCTGAAACCTGCTAAGCATGGCTCAGCACTGGTAACCAATGCTCACATTCCAGTCTGATAAAATAGGGTAATGATATCTTTAATAAATGTATTTAATTTCATGTACATAACATGCATCTATGTGCTGTCATTACAGTAGCAAGGGGTGTGAGTCTACTGTCTGGGACACTTGGGTATATATGGCTTGTACAACACTCTTTTCCACTGAGTGATATGTAGTCACACTGGCATGTAATGTATCATTACATTACTACTGTTGACAGTGCATTCCCAAGTAAGAGTAGATTGCAGATTGTAGTACTGGAACCAAACACCCCTGCATGAAAAGATGGACTCTGAGTCCTCACTATCGTGATCTTGGTGTGCGAGCTGTGTGTCATTAAATATCTGCTACTGGATATTTATCTTACATGTGGATATTAACTGTAGACTACTGTGTGTATAGGACATGTAATTGAGGGCTTCTGTCATGTAGTAATGGCATACCTATGTCAGAAGTCTGTCAACACAGTCATCCTACTGCATAACCAGTTGGCTAGCTGATGCCTGTCTGTCCTCTGTACAGATGTGCAGATGTTGGGACTCAATCTTTGCTGCTTACAGGCAAGTTATATTTGAGTGACATTGGCATGTCTACCCAGCTGTGTTATGAATGCCACAGCTAGGAATCCACACCCTATACGCACCACATGCCATGGATACCTCAACTACACTACCAGTCAACAGAACATGCTTGGTTACAGGTCTCCAAGACAGACACTGACCATGTTATGTAATACATGTTCATAGATGTCAGCTGGAGCTCCTCACTGGCCCTCTGCAAGAGGCAACCAGATTATTTGATGTTGCATGTAACTCTCACCACGAGGATCACCCCTGTGGTATCTGTTGATAGATGGCCTGCTGGCACATGGAAGGTGGCATGATACCACTGTACACACATCCCCTACACATTCCATCTCTCCATGGACAATAGCCTGGTGTATACCTATGAACACCTGCACCGATCGACCCCAGTACTGACAAATGTGTACATGTGCATTACTGAGAATAACAATGACTCTGTGTTTGTAGATCTGTAGTTGATAACACCCTGAGGCCCTTTACACCCACTGCACCCCCATTGCCATAGTTAGATGTGTTTGCTGCTGTACTGGACATTACATGTACCTTGTTACACTCTTCACCCTAAGGATTACCTGGGGCTTGCAGTACCAGCACAATACTGCTGTACAAATTGGTTGATAGGCATGGGATACCTTCTGAGTTCTGGCAAGTCTGTGTATGTGTCAAGTGTGTATATTTGTAGGATACAGCATTCTGAGGTTACATTCTCCTAATACAATACACCTTGCCACACAGTATTAGGGATAGTAATGTTGCTGACCATAGAAGAGCCATGGCATTGCATCACCTTACTATCCTGGTGGCATGTGCATTAGATGCATATCCCTTTAGTAGCACTCTTGGGCTAGACAAGGGTTTGT